>NC_137009.1:7686023-7800739 GCF_032717465.1 Coenobita brevimanus
TTAAGAAGGCTCGATGGTCTGGGACAACAAGACTGTGGATATACATTATGTGGATTGACATTCCTAGTGAGAAGCTGTGTATGTCTCCAGCAGATTTTACATCCTATATATTATGAGATATATACTAGTGCCTATATAATGTCTACACCACTCTGGCCCATAAATTGGATTGGTTGACGGTTATGTACAAGTTACATAAAGTAATAAAATTGTCACTCGTAATCATCGGAATATCATTATTTTTTTTTTTCCCTGATTTAATTTTTATGATAAAAATAGGCAAAGTTGGAGATTATCGTACCTTGCACGAAACATGCACCCTAGCTGTGACGTCACGACCCATACCAGGGCCACAGCTGACCACCACTCACAACAGTGACTGGGAATCATACTCCTGTAAAGGGAAGATTTCTGTGATATTCAGGTGTTATAATAATGATAGGCATGTAAAACTTAGGGCAATAGCACCCTTAAAGGTGAAGTATGCTATGTTTAAGCGTAGTGAAGAATTTTTTTGGTTTTAGAGACGAGTAGTGACAGCGAACCCTGTGACAACCAGGTACCTGTTGGACAACTCCGTAGCACCAAGATTAGATTTGATAAAGTAAAGAAGTGATTTATGAACCGGATCAGTGTAAGTATTGTTAGACTCTGACTCCAGGATCATATTGCCCTGTAATTGGTCAGTAATATGGAAATGTCACAAAGATTGAAATATTTCAAAGTTTTTCCCTTTTAGATAAGCTTGACCGTGGACAGCTAGACCTCTGTGGAATACATGATTGTCTGATTTCTTTGTCTTAAGTACTGGTGATGTTTGAACATCTTTTCAGTTACAGCCAGTCTGATCTGGAGAATAAGATTTTCACATCCCTACCAATGGCTGAAGCCAAAGTTAGGGCTGATTTTGCCTGACAAGTGACTGTCAGGTTAGGTTAAGCTGTATGTATTAGGCTATTATAATTTTTATCACCATATAAGTTCATACACACCTAGTTATCTGAAATCCCATAATAAATCTGTGTTTAACTTGATTATCAATAAAAAAAAAAATCCGGATTCAAAGCCAAAATCTGCTAAAGGTAGCTGAAGTTTCATCTCTAGCTTGACAGCTTGCCTTGACAGACTTCTGTTTTGTGTAAATATTGATTAACAATGTAAATACGTTTATTTGTGTTTAATCAATACTTATGCAGAATGGAAGTCTGTCAATGTCTGTTGACGATCTGAAGGTGAAATATCCGCTAATATTAACATGCTTTAGCTCTGACACCTGATTTTTAATTAACAGTCATATTAAGCACATTTTTTTTTTTTTTATACCGGAATTCAGATAATTATATGTGCATGAACCTATATGATGATAAAAATTATAATATTTTCCATTCAAAAGTGCCGATTCGGTAAATGACCACCAGTTCGGTATTTCCTCGCACTGCTTCACAACAGTAGGAGTTGTCACTTGCGATGGCATACTCCCGACGTTGTGTTTACCACCACACCTGCCTGGCTTTCAGCTCTTGAAACAGTAATGAATCTTTTTTCCGGTGTGATTCTACTTGTGTTCCTGCACAGTGCAACAAAGCACCAATGGTGGTTATTTGCTCTCTTGGCCATGACGAAGCAAAGCTTGGCTAATCAGCAGAACTACAATCACACAGCTAGAGATCACAGTCATGTTTTGTCTCTAGGCTTGGCGGCATATGACGTCACAGCCACTCGAGGCCCGGGCTGCTTTCAACCTCTTTTTGTGCAAATCTTAAGGCTTATGTCTCCAAATATTTACTTTGGTTTGTCAAATTAACTATACCGTAGGATAATTCAGCACATTTATCACCCAAATAAATTGTTTACTTAAAAAAAAAAAAAAAAATCCACCGTCAACCAGTCCATTGGCCAGACCAACATTCCACAGCCACTCTCCAGTTCTTCTTGCTGCAAACACGTAAGTGCCACCGACTATAAATTTGATGTGTACAGTATTCTACACCATTCATTGCAAAAGACAGGATAGATAGGAGAAATGAGAAGGAAGAGGCAACAGTAGAAAAAAAGAAAAAAACTTGGAAAGTTAATTGTAACAGCAACGGGGACATAAGGGGAGGGGAGAAAACAGAACCAGGTGGACACGCAAATGCGGCATCCACCCAGCAAACAACCTCCACACACTACCGTGGAGCCCGCCGATATCCTGCGAGACCTCCCCCACACGTCAAGTCCCAGCTGACGTCTCCTAAGCTTCCCCATGACGACAACGAACAAGGAAATGGAGGGGTCATGTATAGAAAAACTCTTTGTGTTATATTTCCTTAATAACAGTATCTCATTCTAATTCTTAGAATTAATGCAAAGCACCATGCCCAGCTTCAGTGTTCATCTTTCTTCACACTCGGTAAATAACGATAATAATAATAATAAAAATAAAAAAGAGTTGCAAAGTTGTAGATCAGACTCAAATAATAAACAAATAAACACACTCACTTGGCTTGAATGACTGCACAGTAAAAAATGATATAGCTTCGAGTATTCTCTTTCCATAACACTGCAGGCGTCAAACCCTCACATTTTTGTGCCTGTGCCTGCATCGTGTGTTAGTAAACACTAAAAAAAATTTCATGTAATATTTTCATAAGATTTCATTGTTAAATTTAAAAGTATCTAGTAACCATGAGGATTTTTGGTATCAAAATAAAAGACGCAGAAATATTTAAGGCTTTACAACAGCAGCAATAAAAGTTTTGTTGTTAGAAAACCATACATTGGTTCTGATGACCATGACGTTTATTCATTCTCAAGGAATTTCACGCTTGCTGCACTGTTCTGTTACTTTAGGATAGATATCTCAACCAGTTGCTGAATGAGCTGCAATGTGCTCCTTTACGCACTTTTAGCATGAAATGCCAGAAAGGTAACGGGATTTTGAGGTAATTCTGTACAGTGCAAAAATTAAGTTACTGTTTAATTACCAAGGGGGTTTCATCATCAACATCCTAAAGGAATTATAAATATGAAGAGCGTTTTTTCTAAGTATTCTTGTGTTGTAACATATGTAAAATTCACATTAAAAATGTATATACAAAATAACAATTCAACGAGTTAATCTGTAAATCTTATCATATTATACCTATAAACATATTATTCTGTCTGTCTACCTGCTCATCTATCTATCTATTTATCCGTCTAAATATCTAGGTTTAAATATCCAGATATCATTATGCAGGATCGTAATAGACAAATAATTTCAGCCGAGATAAGGGTCAGGTTTCTAGTTCGTATCTATCAGGCGTTTAACGTAAATTAGGTGCAGTGAGGTCTTAACACAAGTAGTATATGCATATTATATACATATTTACTTACTGCACATATACTTTTTGTTCAAGAATACTCCCCCAGTATCCCTGCTTGTCGTAAAAGGCGACTAAAAGGGTTGGCGGAGGGTTAGTGCCCCTCCCGGAAAACAGCTAACTAAAAAAAATAAACAATAAGCCTCGGACAAGGACTGACCAAACGATGACGACCAAGGACCGGACAAAGGACATGGTTATCGGAACGTGGAATGTAAGGGGAGCGAATGATGAGGTGAAAGAGAGAGAGATTGTCCAGGTGCTTGAGGGTGCGAAAGTGGATGTATGTGGAATAACTGAAACAAAAGGGAGAGGAGAAAGTGTGAGAGAATGGGAGTATGGATGGGGTATATGTGCAGGAGTAGGTGAGAATGAGAGGGCAAAGGAAGGAGTATGTATAGTTGTGAGTAAAAGATGGAAGAGGAGCATAAGACAGTATGGATCAGTTGGGTCAAGGATTGTGTGGGTAAAGTTGAAAGTTGAAATACAAATGTGGGCGATTGTGTGTGTGTATGCGCCAACGCAAGATCGTGCTAGAAGAGTGAGAGAAGAGTTCTGGACAAATGTAGAAGTGTGCATGGAAAAGTTTGGAAGGAATGAGAGAGTGTTTTTGATTGGTGATATGAATGGTAAAGTTGGGAATGTGAAGGTGGATGGAATAGTTGGTGAGTGAGGTGTGCCTGCTGAGATAGATGAGAATGGCAGTGCGTTAGTGGACATTTGTGCTGGGAGTGGGTTGGTGATAGCCAATACCCTCTTCAGGCATAAAATGATCCACAGGAATACATGGCGAGTGATGAGAAGGGTGGGTGGTGAACTGAATGAAAGGAAGGCAATGATTGATTATGTGTGTGTGGATGAAAGGATGCGAAGATGTGTAATGGATGCAAGAGTTTATAGAGGCTGGGGGAGTGGACTTTCTGACCACTACTTGGTGGTGGCCAGAATTAGAATTCAAGCAAGATGGAGGAATAGAAGAAGGGAAAGACGAGAGGAAGGAGTAGTTGCAAGGAGAGTGGAAAGGTTACAAGAGGATGAGAAAAAGGCAGAGTATAAGAGAGAAGTGGAGGAACGATTGGGCAAATATGAATTGGAGCAGATGGGAGACGTGGAAGGTGTGTGTAGGATATTTACAGAAGAAATATGTGCAGCATGTGATGTGGTGTATGGAAGGAAGAGAAGATGGAGGGGGGTGCAAGGAACAGCGTGGTGGACTGAAGAGGTGAAACAGGCTGTGGCACAAAAGAAGAAAGCATACAATGAATGGATGAGAAATAGGGGCGTGGAAGAAGTTGAGAGGCGGAAGAGAGAATTATATGTAGAAAGAAAGAGAGAGGTGAAAAGATTAGTAAGAGAGAGTAAGAAGAGAGTGGATGAGGAATTTGGAGGGAATTTGAATGTAAAGTGGAGGGACTGTAAGAAAATGTTCTGGAAAGAGGTGAAAAGAGTAAGACAGGGTGGAACTGAAGTTAGCAGGGGAGTGAAAGATAAAAATGGTAGATTACTAGTGGAGAAGGGAGAAAAAGTGAGCAGATGGAGAGAACACTTTAAGGAATTGTTGGACATAGAGGATGGAAGTAATGCGAGTATAAGTGGCTGGGGAATGGCTGGGAGAAGGAGGGAGGTGAGAAGACAGGAAGAAATCAGTAGGATAGAAGTTGTGGAAGCAATGAAGAAAGTTAAATCGGGGAAAGCCCCAGGAATTGATGGAGTGTGTGGTGAAATGCTGAAGCATGGGGGAGAGATAGTAGTAGAATGGATGTGGAAGTTGTGCAGATTGGCCTGGGAGGAAGGTAGAGTCCCGGAGGATTGGAAGTCAGGTATAATTATTCCCTTGTACAATGGAAAAGGGGAAAAAGAAGTGTGTGGTAATCATAGGGGCATTTGTCTTCTTAGTATAATAGGAAAAGTGTATGGTAGGATACTTATTGACAGGGTAAGAGAAAGAACAGAGAAATTAGTTGGAGAAGAACAGGGAGGCTTTAGGAAGGGAAGAGGTTGTGTAGATCAGATATTCATTCTTAGATCTTTAGTGGAAAAGTTTCAAGAGAAGGGAAAGAAGTTGTATGCGGCTTCCATGGATTTGGAGAAAGCATATAACAGGGTGGATAGACAAGGATTGTGGAAAGTGTTAAGAATATATGTAGTAGATGGGAAGTTGTTGAATGCTGTGAAGAGTATGTACGATGGTGCGAAGGCTGCAGTGCGTGTGGATAGTGAACTAAGTGAATTTTTCTCTTTGAAAGTTGGGTTGAAACGGGGATGTGTCATGTCTCCATGGTTGCTCAATCTGTACATGGATGGGGTAATAAAAGAGGTACAAGGTAGGGTAGTGGATGTTGGAGTGGCCCTGGTGAGAGAGGATAGTGTTTGGAAACTCCCTGTACTGTTGTTTGCAGATGATACTGTGTTGTTCAGTGAAGACGAAGGGGAGCTGCAGGGCTTGGTGGATGAGTTTGGGAGAGTGTGTAAGAAATGGACTCTAAAGGTGAATGTAGGTTGCTTGTTCTTTGAAAGCAAGGATAAGAAACAGGGAAGTGAGCATGGAAGTGAAAAAGTTACTACATGACAGTATTGTGATACCAACTCTAATGTATGGAAGTGAAGCTTGGACGTTGTTGGAAGGACACAGGTCAAGAGTGGGAGCAGTGGAAATGAGTTCTTTAAGAGGAGCCTGTGGAGTCACATGGAGAGACAGGCTGACGAATGAGGATATAAAGGAGCGATGTGGTGTGGATGTGGATGTGATAGGAAGCGCTTTGGGGAACACACTGAGGTGGTTTGGCCATGTGGAGAGGATGGAGGGTGAAAGACTGACGAAGAGAGTGTATGTGAGTGAGGTGGCGGGGGGAAGAGGGAGGGGGAGGCCGAGGATGAGATGGAGGGATGGGGTGGAGAGGTATATGAGAGAGGGGGGTGTGAGTTGGGAGCAGGGGAGTGAAATGGCGGGGGACAGGGCGACTTGGAGGCGATTTGTTTGTGGCCACCCCAAACGGGATTGAGGCGTCTGGCAATAGATAGATAGGTAGACATATATTACCCTTTGTAAGGCAATGTTTGTCAGTATGGAGATGTGGAGGGTGGCTTTGTAACATAAGATACATATATAAACAGTATATATATATATATATATATATATATATATATATATATATATATATATATATATATATATATATATATATATATTGGGTTGAAACAGGGATCTGTCATGTCTCCATAGTTGTTCAATCTGTACATGGATGGGATAATAAAAGAGTTACAAGGTAGGGTAGTGGATGTTGGAGTGGCCCTGGTAAGAGAGGATAGTGTTTGGAAACTTCCTGTACTGTTGTTTGCAGATGATACTGTGTTGTTCAGTGAAGACGAAGGGGAGCTGCAAGGCTTGGTGGATGAGTTTGGGAGAGTGTTTAAGAAACGGAATCTAAAGGTGAATGTAGGGAAGAGTAAAGCGATGGTCTTTGAGAGAGGTGAAGTCAGTGAATGTACAGCAAGGTTGGATGGTGAGGAATTAGAAAATGTGAGTACGTTTAAGTACTTGGATAGTGTGATGAGTATGGATGGAGGTTTGGAGGGTGAAGTGCTTGAAAGGGTACAGCAGGGAAGAAAGGTTGCTGGTTCTTTGAACGCAGTGATAAGAAACAGGGAAGTGAGCATGGAAGTGAAAAAGTTACTACATGACAGTATTGTGATACCAACTCTAACGTATGCAAGTGAAGCTTGGACGTTGTTGGAAGGACACAAGTCAAGAGTGAGAGCAGTGGAAATGAGTTATTTAAGAGGAGCCTGTGGAGTCACATGGAGAGACAGGCTGATGAATGAGGGTATAAAGGAGCGTTGTGGTGTGGATGTGGATGTGATAGGAAGCGTTATGAGGAACACTTTGAGGTGGTTTGGCCATGTGGAGAGGATGGAGGGTGAGAGACTGACGAAGAGAGTGTATGTGAGGGCGGTGGAGGGGGGAAGAGGGAGGGGGAAGCCGAGGATGAGATGGAGGGATGGGGTGGAGAGGTTTATGAGAGAGGGGGGTGTGAGTTGGAAGCAGGGCAGTGAAATGGCGGGGGACAGGGTGACGTGGAGGCGATTTGTTTGTGGCCACCCCAAACGGGATTGAGGCGTCTGGCAATATATATATATATATATATATATATATATATATATATATATATATATATATATATATATATGTAAACACCCTACTGTTTATGAAAAGTTTAGATGTCAGAGCAGAACAAAGATCATAGATAAACTAATCTAGGAGTATGCTGCTGCTTCAGAAACACAGTATCGAGAAATTTCAAGATTACTGTTCATAAGCATTCTTCCTGTTACATATAGAAGCCTCACAAAAATTTTAACACATCTAATTAGTCTTACACTGAACGGAAAGGAAAAGAAAAAAAAAACACTGGTATTTGACTACAAATTATACTCACGTTCTCAATTAAGTACGCGAAGGGGCATAACTAGGATTTTTAAAATGTGGTGGCTCAGAGGTGGCCAAGGCTAATTTTGGGAATGCCAAGCAGAACTCTTCAGGGCCTATCAAAGGTATTCTAGAAAACTGGAATGGCCACTGGGGTGACCCAGAATATTTTAGGGGCGGTCACTCCATTGAGTACCTGTAATGAACAAGGAATTCATTCCTTCCTAAATAAACACACTCATTTGCAATAATTTCTCTTCTATGTATTAAACTCCTTCATGTTATTTTATACAGTATACTGAATCATAGGAACAATATCGCCTATTTAAGGGACGTCTAGTCAACCTTTTGTTCTTCTATTAGCATCGGAGCTATATCTACCTAAATGTATTGCTGTAATAAGAGGACGTAACATATACCCTTTAGTGGATAATTAATAATGCTCATCGCTCATTCCCAGACTTTACATTGGATTTCTTTCTTTTGGTGTGAGCGGATGACACTACTCACAACACAGAATTTTACCTGTCGACTGTACAACAATGTAACATTAAGAACACGATGGTTGAAACATTTTTAGTTTTAAACACTGCATGAAAACATCTAAATTGAGGGGAAACATTCCTACTGTAGCTGGTTGGATATTTGTTGAGGCATATATGGGGACTTCCAAAGGGATAAAACGCCTGTGTACCTCTTAATCTACGGCGCATAACAATTAAGACCCTTTAGGCACTGCTGCTCCAATACTCAACTGTCAAGACTCGTGGCAGTAGTGAAGATTGAAAGCCATTGATATACTGCTCTCACGGGCCACGACTGGAAAAGCCTTGATCTGGGTAGGGATTCAGTCTTTGTTCCACCCATACCAGTGATGACTCTACCGGTAAGTGAAGAAGTTGGGATAACACTGGAGAATTCGTGAGGTACGAAATGTCTGGATCGCAACCGACCAAAACTTGGGCTTAAAGACAACAGAAGGAGATGATGTACTGCTACTCCGGAAATCACTTAGCGAGATCTGACAGCTGCATTAGGGATTGGAAGCCGCAGGTGCTTTACCTTCCCTGGGCGCATGCAAAGAAGTTCATTTATGCCAGTTTTCCTTCATTGTGCCAGCAGTGGAGCCAACAATTAAATTAAAATGGACAGGCACAATCAAAACTGAAGCTGGATCAAAAGTGGAGATTTACTGAACTATAAAACGCCAATGCAACTCCTGCTTTATATTCTGGCTTAATGACACTAAATGCTGTAGATGGGCCCCAAAACCCATGACACGACTAGAGAGGCTCGACGACTGTAGTAAGGATTCAGAGCCATTGCTCCTTCTCTCTGCCAGCGTCGGATCCAGCGGTAGACGGTAGAGAGGCTGGACCCTGTCTCAAGGGCAATGTCCATCGCCGACTTACCTGCCAGCCACAGCCAGATGATAAGCTTGCGATTTGCCGTCACTGTTTTCGCCCGGCTTGCCCGTCTTTGCATCTCCTCTCTGCCTGTTAGTCAAGATGTACAGTTATAGTTGTAAGTAGGTAACCATTACTCTATAAAGGCTGTGCCAGCCGTAGTACCAGCTGTTGTTACTATCAGTTCATATAATACGATGGCGTCTCCTTTTATATTCTTGGTTCAGTTCCATGAGATTTCAGGCAATGTAGACAAGGTCATAAATTTGGATAAGGGAAAAAAAAATATTACATACAGTGACAGATTGAACAATGTCTGCATCTAGGAGTGCCACAGCTTTTTTCATTTAAAATGGGAGGGAACAACAAGAAAAGATTAATGAGCAGGAAAGAGAAATATTTTACACTGGGCTTGAAAAAAGGATATGAAAAAAAATGGCTATGTTTACCAGACTTGCCCAGTCCACTGTAGTGAAAATAAAGAAGTGGAATGGTCGACTGTGATCTTCCGGCTTTCCATCACCGAATCCTTTAATGCAATACCAGGAGTATAAGACCCTTGAGGTATGCTATTCAGTCTCGACATTCTATCGCTTCATACCCAAGACCGTATTTTCTAACTTATCCATGCTAACGTCTGTTTTTCATTCAATGTAGAATAGACCTCCTAGCTGTGAAAGGGTTAAGAAGGCTTTATCTGACTCCTATTGTTTGAAAAGTCGCTCTAGAGCTGAATATAATCTCTAGGAGTTGACAAGAATAGAATGAAGATTTCTCTAGCCTGGATGGATAAGAGTTACCACTTACCCGTCATTTCCCACTCCTACTCTTCCTCTTACTGTGTTACCCTCTTGATACTCTTCTATTGCCGCAGTTTACTCCAGTCTAGGAACAACATTACTTCCTCTTTGCCATGCCATGAGATTAAAGTTAAAGTTCCAGCATAAAGATAATTAACAGCACTGTTTCATATCGGGGGTAATGACATAAATTTGAAGTATCGTAATGAAAGCATAATACAATTTCGCCCGACTTATGTACTCTTCATATGATGAATTAAGTTTTCCCTCAGAAGGGTTTAAAATAATGATTCTTAAAGTTGTACGATATAAAGTGTCGGCTAAACTTTATTGTAAGTATAGCGTACTTTGCAGATTTACACTATATAAAGGAATAAGAGAGAGAGAGAGAGAGAGAGAGAGAGAGAGAGAGAGAGAGAGAGAGAGAGAGAGAGAGAATTGCAGTGTCATACTACAGCCGTTCTTGATTGTAAAAATAAACAACCCTCTCTCCTCAAACAAGGTAAAGTCAGCAAACTCTGGTACGATACTGATTTCACAAACATGCTAAGTATACCTTCACATGAACAATAATCTTTCACAACCATAAATACAAACTTCATGATGAGTATTTACATTCCCAGAAAAAAATAATACAACTGTGGAAACAGCAAGAAAGGAATAATTTAAAAAATATAAACGATACGACGATACGGCTGAAGTGTTAATACATTCACTCACAGTCATGGCCAAGATGCTGACAAAATTCATACTTTAGTTATTTTGTACTTTTTTTTTAAACCGTTTATGAGTAACAGGTGGGAGAGTAATAACACTGCTTTGCAGGTGAGCCAGACTTAACAAAATTGTCGACAGAACACAAAATCATGACAAGAAAATCTGTACAATACAAGGCGGCATCATGGTATCCCTTCCGTCAGCTGGGCATCCATGGCCATTCAATGCAAAAGATTTGTATGGCACATGGCTGGAATGCATTATTTATCAATTATTCTACATGGTCTGTGTTCAGTTTCGGGGTGTTTTGGGGCGATTATCCTCCCCCCCCCCCTCCCTCGATGAAAGGGCTAGTACATGGAAGGATACGAAACAATATATCATAAGGGTGTTGGGAGGTTTAATATCTTTATTTAATATCTTCACCGAGAGATTTTTGCTTTAATGAATAAAACCATGATTCTGCTGGTAGAAAGACAAATATGGAAAAGACACATAATAACTGGGATAATGATAAAGTAATATTGTTTGAAAACATCAAATTTCAGACAGTTATAGAAAGATGGCCGTATTCCCACTGAATTGCAGGTTCTATAACATTTCTTCGTTGCTCTTCTTTTTGGTCCAAGCTCAGCTGAACGTGAGCCCAGTGGACTGCAAGCATAAGTTGTCATTCTCCTGCAAGCCACCATCATATGCTCTTGGAATCGCGAAGTGGCTGAGAGACAGTCACCCGGTTTTAGTGATGCCACCACATGAAGGCGTCCCTCACTAGCATCAACACCTCTTTTCTTCCAGTTTATATCTGCATATGCAAACTTTTATGAATTTGTTTTTACTGACACAAATACTGTCGCCACGAAAGAAAAGATAACATACAAGATATTGCAATGTGTAAAGTACAGAATAAATTAAAAGAATTTTATAGGAAGCCTCCTGAACCCACGACAACACGGCCTCTTCAATACGAAAATGTTTATGTATCATACTCCTACCATGTACAGACTTTTCCAACGACGGGGGAGACATAATTATATCCCTCAGCAACCATTTCATTGATAGGGAGCTCTCCTAAGCTGATTAAAATAGTTTAATAGCATCAGGAATATGAAATAAAGAACGTCTTTGACGGATGCTTTTAAGATGTTTAATTTTAGGTCATTCCTTCTCTCCGAGCGCTACTAATACTATCATGTGCAAGCACCGATGTGATTGGTCGGCTCCACTGCCCAATTTACTTCCCGCTCCTTTGCACCGTGCCAAAAACCTTTCAAACAACTTTACCTCATAATCCTTCCCTCCTCTTTTTAACTCTGATGGCTCTGAAGCCATTTCTTTGACTGATAAAGCAGATCTCTTCGCTCAGACTTTCTCCGCCAATTCCACCTTAGACGATTCCGGTGCTGTTCCTCTATCACTTCCCCCCTCTGACTTCCTCATGGCTGACATTAAAATTTCTTCAGCTGATGTATTTTCTGCCATCACATGCCTCAATATTAACAAGGCATATGGGCCTGATGGGGTCCCTCCTGTTGTCCTCAAGAACTGTGCTTCTGTGCTTTACACCCTGCCTAGGTAAATTCTTTCGCCTTTGTCTTTCAACTTGTACCTTTCCTTCTTGCTGGAAGTTTGCTCTCATTCAGCCAGTCCCAGAGAAAGGTGACCATTCCCAACCCTCTAACGATCGTCCAGTTGCTTTATCATCCTGTGTCTCAAAAGTTTTCGAGTCTCTTCTTAACAGAAAAATGTTGAAGCATCTTTCCTATCATAACCTTCTTTCTGATCGTCAGTATGGGTTCCGTCAGGGACGCTCCTCTGGCGATCTACTCACCTACCTTTCAGACTCCTGGTCATCCTCCTTTCGCTACTTTGGCGAAAGCTTTGTCATTGCACATGGTATCACAAAGCCTTTCGAAAGAGTCTGGTATAAATCTTTATTTTCCAAAATGCCCTCTTACGGTTTTATCCTTCTATCTGTGCCTTCATCTATACCTTCTTGTCTGGTCGTTCTATAGCTGCTATTGTAGATGGTCATCGTTCTTGTCCTACAATAGATCTATTAACAGTGGTGTTCCTCAGGGCTCTGTCCTATCACCAACTCTCTTCCTTTTATTCATCAATGACCTTCTAAGCTGTACATCTAACCCTATTCACTTGTACGCTGATGATTCCACCCTTCACCTTTCCATTCGGTTCCCGCAACGTCTATCTCAGCAGTTACTTCAACAAACAAGGAATGAGGCTGTGGCACACCTAATGTCTGACTTGGCTCATATCTCCAACTGGGGTGAAAATAATCTTGTTGTTTTTAATGCATCAGAGACAGTTTTTACACCTATCAACCCGACAAAATCTTCCACAGGAGTACCCACTAATGTTTAATAATATCCAGCTCAATCCTGCATCATCCCTGAACATGCTTGGGGTTTCATTCACATGGGACTCATCTTAGAAAGATCATATTATACCTCTTGTAAAATCTGCTTCCAAGAGATTAGGTGTGCTAAGCCGACTCCGTACCTTCTTTACCCCGAATAGTTGTTGACTTTATACACGGATTTTATTTGCCCCTGTGTAGAGTACAACTCTCATTTGTGGGGAGGCTCCCCCATACAGCTCTTCTCAATAGGGTGGAGTCAAAGGCTTTTCATCTTATTAACTCTTCTCCCCTTACTGGCTCCCTTGAACCTCTGTCTCTTCGCCGCATTGTTGCATCTTTATCTCTCTTCTATCGCCACTTCAATAGCCACTGCTCCTCTGAACTGTCTGCCTGCGTCCCTCCACCACTATGGCGGGCACGGAGCACCCGTCCAGCAACATACTCTCGTCCCTCTTCTGTCAAACTCTCTAATGCAAGAGTTAACTGTTACTCGCAGTCTTTCATTTATGCAACAGGTCATCTCTGGAACTGCCTCCCTCTGTCTGTATTTCCTACTTCCTATGATCTCCAGTCTTTCAAACGCAGTGTGTCCAGGCATCTCGAAATGAACGGATCTTGATTTTGGCTCTCTTTTGTATTGTTTTTTTCTTAAAAGGTCCGGTTTGCGGGCTCCAGGCCTTTGGTTCCTTATTTCTTGCATTTAAAAAAAAGTTTAATATAGTATTTGCTACTTCCTGACGATTTTAATCAGCTCAGGCGAGACCCATCAAACTGGGGTGGTATTATGTAACTTTCATCAACACCTTGAGCACGAGAGGTCTCCATTAAATTTTATTATAATCGTCTATTCGAATTCTTGCTTGTGGGGACGGTCACCGTCCACACACTCTATATAATGCTTCCATCTGATGACTCTGCACTGAATAACACGCCAAATGAATTCCTGTAATTTAGGAAACCATTTATTATGTTGGGTGATAACCATATACTCAAATGGACGCCTGATGATTTAGTGGATTAAGACACTCATAATGGATGAGGGCCGTTAGGGTTTCCACCTGAGGGATGATTGGGGTAACTGCTGAAATAATGCTAATGAGGGAGTGGCGAGGCTGGTCACCCCTACCTTAAAGAACCGTACTGAGTTGCCTAGTCCCGGGTCCCTACGCTCCTGATAGGACAGAAGAGGACAGCATGACAAACATTCAACTCCGTAGTCAGAATAAAACAAAACCTACGTCGTCGGGCTGACATCAGTAAAAACACCTTCAATAAAGGCTTTATTATGATTGTATTCTAAGTCGCCCACGAGCCTTCTTAATGCCTCTTCGTAAGTAATTTATTATTCACATCACATTTGAAGTCTCCTCTGTGCTGTTTAAATAATTTTTATATGAACATATTTAGCGTGAATTGCATACAATAGGATACTGAAGTGTAAGGTGCAGAACAAATAGCTTAATAAAAGGTGCTATGAAGCCTACAATGAAACGTAGGATATACAGAAGACTTCGTAGGATCACTTATATAGCGAGAGATTTGCATAATACGTCTAAACATTCCATCGTACGTTACCATAATCAGTTTAAGAACACCATAACTTGCTTCAGTAACTTAAAAGAAATACTGAGTGGTAATTCCAACGTATATTCCACTTTAACATTCCCTTGTGCATTATGTGAATAAGTTTAATTCGACAGTTTGCGTCAGTAAGGAGTAAATGAATACTGAGTTGTAACGTGCAAGATAAATCGCTAAGGAAGAAGTGTCACGGTATCTCCAACGCCACTTGAAATTCGACCCATTGTTTAAAAAAGGCTTACTGTTTCGGAAAAAAAATGTTCGGCGCTCTTTTCTTTAAGTAATGAATATTTTCAACGCCTTAAGAAGGAATATAGTTTTCTTGTTTTTCTGTTTTCTGTCGATTTAATTCAGCTTCAGGAGAGCTTCCAGTGTAGTAAAGGGGTTGAGGAAAGCTGATAATCGTGTTGTAGCTTCTAAGCTGAAAAAAATCATCTTGTAGGAGCAAGAATAAACTAATACGTCATTACAGTGTAGCTAATGTTATTCGTTTGGTACATGGACCCGCTCAGCCCAGGAACGTCTTCTTCCTAATATTATTGCAACCTTCAGACGATTTTGTTCCGTAAGGAGGACAATTTAGAACGTTAGTTCTTATTCTCGTCGAGTTATTGAAGCTCCTCAGCATCTCTTCCTTTGTTGTTTATTTTTGGATACGGCTGGTTAGCATCGCTCTGTATGTTATTAATGCTTAAAATGGTGGTATTTGAATGACTTAAATGACATAGAAAAGGGTACTATAGAGTCATAGGCAAAATGAATTGCTTAGGAAATGGTGTTAGGGAGCTTCTTTAACGTACGAGAATACGGGTCTTGAAAGGTTAGATTACACGATAATAAAATCTCCTAACGTCAGCTTGAAAAGAATGCAAAAGAAGTTCTGCAGCTGAGAGGGTTATTTTTATAATTGATATTGACATGGAAGATATTAAAAAAATAAAAAACAAATAATAAAGTAAATGTTACCGCCTTTACTGTGATAATGCATTAATGAACTTTGTTCTAAATATATACAGATTATTACGAGCTAGCGAGCGCAGCGAACGAAACGAGAAAGCGTAGTGAAGCAATATTTACGTTCAGCTGACAAATGAACGGCCCGACACGACCCGGCCAGGCCCAATACGACACGGCCCTACTGCGATGGTTTTCAAAGGCTAATAACCTTCCAACTGTGTGAGACAGAGAAGAGATTCTTTCAGCGGGTAGTAGATATATATAGTATATTTAGTTTTTAGCTATATAGTTTCTCATGAGACCAAAGAAACCCCTTGTCATCCCCGAAGGCTTCAAATGACATGCTCCACTATGAAATCGAATTAAAAAAAAAAATCTTGTTATTGCATGAAATCGAATTAAAAAAGGAAAAAGATTTCCTGTTATTCCTTGAAGTCTAACAATTGAAT
Source organism: Coenobita brevimanus (assembly GCF_032717465.1). NCBI lineage: Eukaryota > Metazoa > Arthropoda > Malacostraca > Decapoda > Coenobitidae > Coenobita > Coenobita brevimanus. The sequence continues at coordinate 7,702,084 of NC_137009.1, forward strand.
ATCGGGTATAACGCTCATAATTTTACTGAACATGAACGTTTTTTTCTATATTTGGGGGGTGAAATCATTAATGTGAACCGCCTCATTTTGGGGTTTTATCATTCGATCAATAGCCAAGCATTTACCGACGAAGTTCTTTGACACGGCAAGTCAGGACCAGAGAAGTGAACATCGGGAATGTGGTATAAGCTACGGCGCCTCGCTATATGCCCATCCAAAGAGAAAACGTGAGAGAGAGAAAACGTGAGAAAGTGAATAAAATAGCTCAATTATTCTTCTGTTGTTAAACTACCTCATCACAAATGTTGAAAGTTTACACCAAGATGTAATTATGATGGTATGGCTCACGAAGCATACTCTACTGGTGTCAGTTATCACGTGAAAGGTTCTGGAGGTGTATGCTTTCTTTACTGGGCGACTTAATTGCCTGGTCATAAAATTGTCCCTCATCTACATCCCTATCTCCCGAAAGGAAGATGATGGACTGCAGAGGAAGGACGATATAAGTCTGCAGTCCACCAGGCTCACGTTTGAAATGAGCCTAAGGCCACAACAGCATCATCAACAACAACAAGAACAGCAACGACAGTAGCAGCATCAACACCCTCTGAAAAACATTTATGTGTGGAATTAAGAAGACTATATCCAACACTTCATATCGTAAAAGGTATCCCAAGCTGAGGAAAATCGTCTGACAGCAGCAAGAATTTTATACAATTGACATCCAGGGATTCTTCAACTTGCTCTGCCCGGAAGTAAAGTGAAAAAGAAGAAAATATTCTTAGCCATGTTTATCTGCAGGGAAAATGGGAACTCGTGTAGGAATAAGGTGGGCGGATGAAGAGGGGAGGCATGTGACTGAGGATGGTGTAGGTTGGAGAGAGGGCAGCATGAGTCGGAAGTATTGGGTGGCAGGCAGGCGATTAGTTTGTGGCCATCTCTTCCATGATTCATGGGTGTGGCTATGGACAGATAGACTGATAGTCTGAGAATTACTCTAACCACAATATGTTTCATCAGTATCGAATACCCCTATTTCAATCAGTGAATGATGTTTACAAAGGTTTATTTATTTATTTATTTATTTACTTAGTTTTACACACACACACACATACACACACATACATGACTCTATTTATCTATCTATCTATCTATCTATCTATCTATATATATATATATATATATATAGATATATAGATCTATATATGTGTGTGTGTGTGTGTGTGTGTGTGTGTGTGTGTGTGTAGATAGGTAGACAGATAGATAAAAAGTAAGATTTTTACGAGTAATATTTTGTTGCCAATATTTTCATTTCCTAGATTAATAACTTAAGAACAGTTCATTAAATAGTGTAGCATTCTCTGATGTTTGGTCAGTAAGTTGAATATGGTCACATATTCATTAGCCACTGCAAAATCCGACTGGCTCTTTTGGTTTAAAGTCCTTAGTCTGATTCTTATTAACTCCCTTAGCCCGAATAAAGTTTTGTGTTTTGGTTTTCTTTTGCTATCTCCAGATGATTTTCTAGTCACATTAAGACAGAGTTTTCAAATGAAGGGGACAGATATAGCCTTCATTAACTTATTCACTGCAAGCTGTCTCACTTAAGCTGCATAAAAATCTTAAGGTTCCAAGAATTAGATAAAAGAGAAATCAGGCTCAAGCACACTGTTGTATGAAGGAGAATGAATGACGTGTTTTTCCGCGGTGTGGGTACTGCGTGGTTCGGTAAGCATTTTGTGAAGAGTTTTGCCATTTCACCAAGTAATCTTCAAAGGATTTCTGAAATATTTTTGCGAGGTATTACTCACTATATCTTTGTTGACAGAGGACACACCGACGTGGAGGCGATTTATTTGTGGCCATCTCTTACGACGTTAAGGGTTCTAGCAATGAATGGATAGATAGATAAATTACCTTCTCTGATTTGTGACTTCAAGTATGTTTTTGTTCACTGCTTATACCTACAGGTCAAGTTTAAGAGCAAATAACATTTAATTCAATTCATAAAAGGCAATTGCTACAGTTTGATGAGTTTGACGAAATCGTTTGTCAGCGGTGTGAACCATTTTATGTACAGGGTGGCCATGGAGTGATGGTCATACTCCTAAGTTTAGAATGTAATACAGGCGTGAATTCTGGAGTTAAACAAAAGAAAAAAGAAAAAAAGCTATATCAACATCCATCCAAATCTCATCCGTTACAGGACAACAATTACTGATGATCTTATGGGTGAAAATGGTCTTCAGCATAATTTACCCATAAATGTATCAGTAACTGTAGCCCTGTAATGGATGAGATCTGCATGCATCTTGATTTGGCATATTCTGCCTAAAATTCGCTGATCTATCATTTCCAGTAATTTTGTCCACTCCTGTCTGTCTCCTGGGGTAGAAATAAGATAAATGGATTACACCTGTGGCAGTGACGGGGCCTACGCATCTATACTCACAAGAACAGCAGGTGTAGGTGTGGTGGCCAAGGCGTGGGTGTGGCCTCAACTGATTCTCCCCACGCCTCTTCCAGCTTATATAGTAGGTGACCCTGACTCACCCTTCCTGACGTGACGCACAGACCTACAGTATAACTCGTTGACATTCTCTCTGTCTGTCTCTCTGCCTTTTCTCTCTGTATCTGTCTCTCTGACTGCCTGTCTCTCAGTCTGCCTGTCTATCTGTCTGTCTTTCTGTTTGTCTCTCTGTCTTTCTTCTTCTCTGTCTCTGCCTGTCACTCTGTCTGTCTGTATTTCGGTTTGTCTGTCTTTCCGTCTGTCTGTCTGTAGTCTCTTTGTTTCTCTGTATCTTTGTCTCTGAGTCTTTGTGTTTGTCTGTCTGCCTACCTGTCTGTCTGTCTGTCTGTCTCTCTCTCTCTCTCTCTCTCTCTCTCTCTCTCTCTCTCTCTCTCTCTTTTCTATTTAAAAATTTTTACATAAATATTATTACATAGTCTTAAAGCCTCACTTTGGCTCTTGGGGCTATTTGAAAGGACTGAACTTAAAAAATAATCATGTTACTTGGTTGCAATACAGTAATTAAAATAATTATAATACTTGGTTACAATACAGTAAGTTAATCTAATGTATCTCCTATTTTTACTATTAGAGTTATATAATAAAAATGAATTGCAAAGTATATGTTTATGCTTCATTATTTTATGTGGGTAACAGCAGCGGGATAGGGAGTGTTTTTCTCCTTCTATTTGCAGCCAGCTTTACTTGGTGTGTTGACATCCTTGTTACACCAGGTGTGGCTGCCGTGAAACTATTCCACAGACGTGCAGTCCTGGCTGTGTAGGTTCGCTGATGCTGTGACGTGTGTGAGCGAGGTACTGCCACACGTTCATCAGTGGTTTGCGCCGTTCTTGTGACCCTTGTGGTGGTGCTAGAAGGAAGACACAGTGGAGCCAGGTGGGGAGTGTGCTGCACCTGAGCCTTGTGACAGACCACAAGTGCTGACACATCCCGACGGTGTTCCAAGGATGTTATGCTGGAGAACTTGGCTGGTCATTGTCTGTCTCCACCAGTCGCAGAACACGACGCTATACTGCATCCAGTCTCTTCATGTGTGTGGCAGCACTAGACATCCACGACAAGACTCCATATTCCATGAAGGGTCTGATTTGAGCCTTGCATAGTGTGTTGATACCCCTTTCATCAAGGCTGCCTGCCACCCCGCTTAGGGCAGACACCCGCTGGGAGGCCTGTCGGGAAACAGCATCCACATGATGGTCGTATCGTAGCTCATGGTCTACCGTTACCCCCAGAATTTTTATTTGATTCTGGATTGGCGGACTCGTGCCTCCAAACTGCAATGCTTCAGACAAGGCCTCAGAGGCAGCTGGCGACCGGGATATCACCATCGCTTGAGTCTTCTCTGATGCAAAGTTGACCTGCCACATCTTTCCCCACTCCTCCACCAGCTTCAATTGCCTGTTGATGACAGTGATAGCACGTTGGCTGTCACCACGGCAGTAGGAGTAGGATAGTGTGCAGTCATCTGCATATGCCTTCACTGCTGGTAACTGTCGGAGAAGATCGTCAATATACAAGTTCCGCAGGATAGGCCCCAAAACTGAGCCTTGTGGAACCGAGGCTCGTACAGGTGCTGGTCTGGAAGTTCGCCCACTGATGACCATTTGTAGAGTCCTCCCCTGAAGGTAATCTTCCAGTAACATCAGCAGGCTGCCTTGGATGCCCTTGGCCTTGAGTTTTTCGATAAGGCCTGAGTGCCATACTCTGTCGAAGGCCCCAGTAATGTCTAGGACTACCACAATGGTGTCCAGGCCCTCATCAAGGGAGTTCTGCCAATCTTGTGTGAGGAGGAGGAGAAGATATGAGGTTGAACGTCCAGGTCTGAAGCCAAATTGTTTCTCTGAGTGGAGATTATTGTTTTCCAAGTGTGCGCTGATGGTTGCAGCCACTACCCTCTCAAACACCTTGCCCCTCTCTCTCTCTCTCTCTCTCTCTCACATGATGGTACCTTGTAATCAGTTGATATCCAACAAAATGTGGATAATTCTTCGGAACGAACATCCCGCTGGCCCATATGTCTTCGTGTATAGAGATGTAAAATATCAAAACTTAAAACGAAGAATAAGGACATAATTATTTCATTACATATCAGTCCACTGTGCGCGAGATTACTGACTGTATAGACATGCCACTGAGGAATGGAATGTGGAATTACTTGTAAACTAAATTTTTACTGACTACAGAAATTAATAGGTGGAAATGTATTTACGATTTTAAAATACGTTGGCTAGTTACTCCCACAAATGTTCACCGAATCCTCTGTGGCAGAAATATTTTTAAAACAAACCCTCAATACGGAGATGTTTATATGCATATAACACGGAAAGTGCTCGCTGCAATAAGATTTTGCCGAGCTGAGCTTCGAGTAAAAATGCTAAAAACTGAAAAAGCCAGTACCAAATCATGAAACTGTGTTGGCACTATGCGCTCACTAAACACTCAGGTCGACGAGCAGCTGGGTTAGTATGCGAGAATGGACCACCTACTTCTCAGTCCACCCTATCTAGTAGGACGGGAACACTATAAATTCTAAAAGATTTTGTACCTAAAACTCTATTTAGGTAACCCGGAGTCTCCTAGATCCCAGGCTTCGAATATTATTATTTGTATATATGTGTCAGGACACTAAAATATACCACACAACATAATAGCTACTAACATATCTATGTAATACAGAGGTTAGAAGAAAGTCGCGCCTAAGCGAGACGGCGAGAGGAAGTAATGCTGCACATTCCGTAATTAGGAATTTCACACACAGCACAGCTGACGCCTGATGGAAAGTCCTCAGGCTTGGACAGTTCCACGCATGAGTGCCCTTACGCGTGACACAACCAGTCATATACAAGGTAAATGAGAGAGACAGGGCACAAGGAGTTAGGAGAGGGTGAGAGACGGTGAGGAGAGGCAGGAACAGAGCAAGCGGAGTTAGCAAGCATATAACCGCTCTCGCTTCAGTACTGCTCTTGTGAGATACTCCCTCTGAAGAAATATACTGCAATCAAAGGCCAGACTCATCTTTATCTTTCTCCCGCCATCCACGACAAATACAACGAATATTCTCTCCTTCTTAAAATCCTTACAATCTAACACTTTCGGAAAACCTCAGCGACGACTACGATATTATAATTATTTGGTCTTTATATTACATATATACGTCACTAGTTATTATGTAGTGTGTTATTACATTTTAGTGTCCTGACATGAACTTAAAGCCAAGGGATCTGTCCTTCCGTCCGTGCACCTAAGATGTATGGGGCGAGTAGGGTGTGTTTGATTTGCAGCTGCTGATTGGCCGCTGATGATGTAAATCTACAGCTCTTCTTATTTTAACACCTATATATTTATATTTGTAAAATGCTTGCAGGATATGCAGCCAGTTTAAATATGGAATAATTTTTGAAGATGAAGAGGTCAAAATTTTATTTTAAAGTTTACCGTTATCAAAGCAAATTAAGGTTAATTATAAAATTTTATATAACGACGAGTGGCCTTTGAAGTAAATTATCCACCCACGTCCGCATGTTGCACTACATCCAGCCACGGTGTACACCTACGTCCGCATGTTGCACTACATCCAGCCACGGTGTACATCTACGTCCGCATGTTGCACTACATCCACCAACGGTGTACATCTACGTCCGCATGTTGCACTACATCCACCAACGGTGTACATCTACGTCCGCATGTTGCACTACATCCACCAACGGTGTACACCTACGTCCGCATGTTGCACTACATCCACCAACGGTGTACACCTACGTCCGCATGTTGCACTACATCCACCCACGGTGTACATCTACGTCCGCATGTTGCACTACACCCACTCACGATGTATATCTGCGTCCGCATGTTGCACTACATCCATTCTCGGTGTACACCTACGTCCGCATGTTCCACTACAATACATGCCTCTATTTACTATAAAGACATTATCGGAGACCAATCAGCAGCTGCGATCATACACACTCTACTCGCCCCATTCATCTCAGGTGCACAGGTCAATCAAACAGGGTATAGTGGAGTCCTTCATGTGGATGATGGTGTCATTCTTGGAACTGGCTTTGATTTTGCTGTATAACGCCTTTGGGGTCTGTAAGACCCCAGGTTACCTAAGATGTTAGGTCATTGGTCATTCCTTGTGTCAAGTTAGTTTTCATTTGCTGTTTCTCTTTTTGTTTCCAGGAAGTCCCAATATCGATTTACAGCAGATGACCCAAGGAAGGGAAGAGGTTGTGTTGATAAGATAATCATTCTTAGATCTTTAGTGGAAACGTTTCTAGACAAGGAAAAGGAGTTGTATACCGCTTTCATGGATTTGGAGAATGCATATGACAGGGTGGATAGACAAGGATTATGGAAAGTATTAAGAATATATGGAGTAGATGGGAAATTGTTGAAGGCCAAGAAGAGTAAGTATGAGGGTGCTAAGGCTGCAGTGCGTGTGGATAGTGAACTGAGTGAATTTTTCTATTTGAAGGTTGGTTTGAAACAAACATGTGTCATGTCTCCATGGTTGTTCAATCTGTATATGGATGGGGTTATAAAAGAGATACAAGGTAGGGCAGTGGATGTTGGAGCGGCCCTAGTAAGAGCGGGCGGTGTCTGGAAATTCCATGTACGTTGTTAAGTGATGACGAAGGGGAGCTGCAAGGCTTGGTGGATGAGCTTGGGGGAGTGTGTAAGAAACGGAATCTAAATGTGAATATAGAGAAGAGCAAAGTTATTTAAAAAATCTAATAAAGAAAGAAACCCCCAGGTAGGGACCTATGAACTTCGTGACTAGGAGCCGAGAGGCGGAGGGCAGTACGCCTAGCACCCTTCCAGCAACATCCATCGCACAGCAACTCTGGGAACTAGGGGGTTAAACACCGACAAATCTATCAGTTTCATTAACCTCTTTGCGCCCTGTGTCCCCAATATGGGACGGCACTGGGTGTTTTCAAAATTTAATAAAGAAGGGAACCCCCGGGTAGGGACCTATGAGCTTCGCGACTAGGAGTCGACAGGCGGAGGGCGGTATGCCTAGCACCCTTCCAGCAACATCCATCGCACAGCAACCCTGGGAACTAAGGGGTAGTGTGATGAGTAAGGATGGAAGTTTGGAGGGTGAAGTGCTTGAAAGGGTACAACAGGGAAGAAAGGTTGCTGGTTCCTTAAAAGCAGTGATAAGAAACAGGGAAGTGAGCATGGATGTGAAAAAGCTACTACATGACAGTATTGTGATACCATCTCCAACGTATGGAAGTGATGATTGGACCTTGCTGGAGGGACATAAGTCAATAGTGAGAGCAGTGGAAATGAGTTGTTTGAGAGGAGCCTGTGGAGTCACATGGAGAGACAGACAGACTGACAATTGAGGAAGTGAAGTGAAGGAGCATTGTGATGTGGATGTGAATGTGATAGGAAGCGTTAGGAGAAACACATTGCGGTGGTTTGGCCATGTGGAGAGGATGGAGAGTGAGTGACTGACGAAGAGAGTCTATGTGAGTGAGGTGGAGGGCTGGAGAGGGAGGGGAAGGCCAAGGATGAGATGGAGGGATGGAGTGGAGAGGTATATGCGGGAGGGGGGTGTGAGCTGGGAGCAGGGCAGTAAAATTGCGGGGTACAGGGCGAAATAGAGGCGATTTGCTTATGGCCACCCCTTACGGGATTAAGGCGTCTGGTAATAGATAGATAGATAGCCACCCCTTACGGGATTAAGGCGTCTGGTAATAGACAGATAGACAGATAGATAGATGGATGTATTCCAGTTCAGTCATTATCATGTTTGTAATCTTCTGCGAGGCTTCTTACATTGTATGTGTAGTGACTACTCACTTTCGGTGGCACAGGAGACAGTGTGGTTGGACCTTTAGTAAACGATGATCCAACAGGGGCACGTGTCAAAAAATTTGCCAATTGAATTCATATTTGGTTGGGAGGATTGTGGCAAATAATCACACCTCCCTTCCACATAGTTTCTGGCTAGGTATAATCTGTTTTGTGCCACCTTATTCAGTATATTCGGTGGAGCCCTATACATCTACCCGGGGTCTCATGGTCCGTGCCGTCCAAGACGGTACCTCATACTTAAATATGTGAGGCCTTTGCCTGAAAGCCACCTGGGGACGAGACAGATTGCAATGGAATCTTGCCCCTGGATATTAATATGCTAATATACTCATATATATATATATATATATATATATATATATATATATATATGAGCCTCTGTGGTACAGTGGTAAAGTGTGCGTTTTCGTACACTGAAGAACGAGGGTTCTCGCCCCGCCAGGGTAATAAACTTTGGGAACGTTCTTCTAGCCATATACTGCATTGGCAGACACAAGGGGTGCTGTGGCTGAACCAGTGTCGCGTACTATAAAGTATGCTTGCACCCAGTCGGCTTGAGCGGACCGATTACACTTGGTTCACAGACTACACACACATCCAAAGCCAGTCCAACACAACAGTTAGACTTACAAGCACTTCTCACCCTATATTCAATCTCGACTAGACAGCCTAAGCCACTTTGTAGAGATACATTGGCTGTATCGTCCCCATTTCGGTAGGGATAGGCCGGTCCTGCAGTGGAAACTCAAACGGCTGATGACATATAATATATATATATATATATATATATATATATATATATATATATATATATATATATATATATATATATATATATAAAATTTCAGGCAATACGACGATGCGAATTGGCTGATACACTCAGTCACTTCACAGATCAGCTCAAAATTGCAGACAATTTACAGAGTGACTAAACTTCTGATTTGTTTTCTTGGCATTGTGACTGAAATAAATTCTTGTATGGGTAAACTGCCTATTAGAACATTTTTTTACCCTGCCCAGACGGAGTCCGCCGAGGTACTGTTTTTGGTCATTTCTTTGTTTATTTGTTTGTTGGCAACATTACTGAAAAACGGCCGAATGAAGTTACATAAAACTGCAGGATATGTGGGCACTGGTCCCAAAAGAACGTGATTAAATTTTGGAGGTAACAGAGTGACACTGAAAGGTCAAAATCAAGGTCAGGGAGTTTCAGAGATACATAACCTGGAAACGTTTGAAGACAGATATACAGTATTTACTATTATCAACATACAGGAACTCCCATATGGGCTTTCATTTAGCACCAGGACCTTTGACCCTGAGTGAGCTAGAAAAGTCAAAATCAAGGTCACGGATATTCAGGGGGCTATAACACGAAGCTGGTTGCAAATATTTACTATTATCAACATATTGGAAGTCCCATATGGGTTTTAAATTGATACTACTGTATGACCTTTGACCTTAAGTGATCCTGAAAGGTCAAACTCAGGGTCACGGATTTTCAGAGGGCTATAACTTGAAAACGGTTGAAGGTAAAATAACTACTGTCGGGCGAGGTTTGTTGTGCCTGGCACCACTTGTTTTGTTATTACTGATATACTGGCAGTTATAGGCATCTGTCTATCTAACTATTGCCAGACGCCATAATCCCATAAGGGGTGGCCGTTTGACTTTGAGTTATTTGTTTTACGGGTAGGGGCACTAACCCTCCACCAACCCACTTGCTGACACGTATGGAGCACGTATGGTTTGGTTATATGGTAACTACCCAGCTTTGTAAATGGTTTCTTGGCTTACAGGAAACTATTTAGCTTGTCACGCAGTGTTAAGCCATCTGTAAAGGAAAGAAAAGCAATAAGAAGTTACAGGAAAGATGGGAGAAGTGGGAAGAGAGGAGAGCAGGCACAGAAAAAGAATGATAGGCTAAGGAAGACGTAGGCAGCATCAAGTGAGAGGATGATGGTCGCCACCACCTACCACTAAGTTATAGGCATAAAGTAACTTTATTAAATAATATTACTGAGTATAATTTCATTTTCTAATATGGAATTAATTTGACAAGAAAATGATCTTTGTTAGCATCACATAATAAATTCAGTTTCTATTCAAACAGGTCAAATTACAGTGGCACTTGCTATTGCACTTGCAGTCTGCTTCATAATATTTACAGTATTTTTTTGGCATTGTTTCTTACTCACAGTACAGCTGCACTTAACATAACTCTGACTACCGAACCTAGATGCATGTTGCACTGCTAGACGAAGTCCTGTTTCATTGTCTGTGCACACGTCACAAGGGCGATGCAGTTGCTGGGTACAGTTATGAAACTGACTTCTACTGTAGCGTCCCTTAAGTATTCCTGCTTTCACTGCTATTTGATAGATATCCTTTTCATTACGATCTATGATAACATCAATAATATTACGAGGATCAACTTTACTTCTGTCAACCATTGTAATGGGAACTATAATATTATCTCCGGGACTACTACCAGAAGCACGATTTAAACGACTGCCGGCACGTTTCACCATGCGTTCAGTCTGGGATATCTGATCAGCAGCTGCTCATGTCCACTGAAGTACAATGCATTCTTGTTACACTTAAAGTTTTCCTGGAGGATTCTGATCACAGGGTGAATCGTTTGCATGGACTGAATCAGATGATCTGTTATCTGGAGGGGTCGACTCACCCATATAGTAATCAAGGTGTTCAGAATCCGAGGGTGAAATATTTAGAATAGAGTCCGACGATGAAGCATCTGGATAGACAGAGCCCTCGGATGAATCGCTTAGATGAGCAGAGTCAGGATAAGCAGAGCCCTCGGGTGAGTTACCTGGATGAGCAGAGCCCGAAAGTGAAAAGTAAGAGGGTGAAGTGTAAATCATCTCCAGCGATCATTCTCTTCAGAACTTTATTTGGGAGTTCAGTTGAACACAGTCCTACTCTGGCCTCATCACCGAAGAGTGGTTTGTAACTGCTTTATGTGGGGATTGTTTGATCCCAGAATGGTGACGGCACAAACCGAAGTCCTATGAGCCACTCACTTGAGCCATTCTCACCTAAACATGAATTTATCATGTCCTTTATATCACAGTTAAGGAGTTAAACTGATCCTTGACTTTGTGGATGCCATGAACCATTAACAAGTCTGGCCAAAGAAGTTTCAGTTCAGTAATGGCTGATGATGTAAATTCACCACCATCGTCACTGAAGAATTTAAGATGCTCCAACCTTTAAATTATAACCATCAGTGTGAATGCTACATCAACGGCCACTTTTGAAGTTAAGGGATGCATTAACCAATACTTTGTTAGGTAATCATAGTACACCATTATCCTTTGGCTAAGGGGTGCATGTAGGCAAGATCAACTTGAACTCTTGAACCAAAGTCCATTGACAAAATAGATTGAAAACAACACCCTTGGCTGTGATTTTTTCTGTTTCTTTTGACATTCAACACACATATATTTGGCCAATCTTTAAATATCTCTAGTAACGTTTGGATATACTGGTAATGCTTTGACTATTTTGTCTCTACTGCCATGTCCTGTATTAATGTGAGCGCTTCTTATTTTGCCAAACATACACTCTGCGTGGACAAAATAATCAGGTTCTTGAGAACTGTTATTGCGTTTTTTGATCAACTGATCAACGTCACTACGCTGTAGAATTTCGTAACGTCCAAGGATGTGTTGTACTGCAGATCTGACATATTTTTGTAGATCGATCCTACAACTTTGATTTCATCTTTCAGATTGTAGTACTCAGGCTTAGTCAGAAATAATGTCTGTGAGTCCAAAGTGATCGCCCTCTACCTACACAGATCAAAAGCCCTCGGGAGCAGGGGGGTTGCTGCTTTCTCAGGCAGAGGAACTCCTTGAGAGTGAAATGGCTGGGAAGCATGCCGGCACGTGACAGGCTACAGCATAGCTGGGTCTTTCGGGTGTGGGCAATCAGGCAAGTTAGCTGCCTACTGCGACTGCAACACATTGGCGAGGTGTTCAGGAGGTTAGCCAAAGAAACCTTGATGGACTCTGAAAGAACAATAATGGCCCCCAGTCCCGTGCAGCCCTTAAATGGGCAGGGGGTGCTAAGAATCTCACGGTTGCCTCAATTACAATAGAATTCATTTGTTAATGCAAAAAATACAATTAAAATTGGTAACTGGAATGTGAGAACGCTAAATCATGACGGTAAAATCGATGAGTTACTGAAAGTTTTTCAAAATTACGGACTTGATGTTTGTGCTCTGACAGAAACTAGATTAACTGGAGTCGATAAATTGGATTTGGAGGATGGTATACGTTTATTGATATCTGGCCGACAGGACGGAATGCATTATCAGGGAGTAGGATTGTTGCTGGGTTGTAAGGCAAATAAGGCTTTATGTGAGTGGGATCCTATAGATGAGCGATTGTTATACGCACGGTTTAAATCAAATCATGGCAACATCAGTCTGTTTGTGTGTTATGCACCTACTAATGATGCACTCGATGAAAGGAAAGACACATTTTATGAAAAGTTGCAAGAAGGAGTAGGAAGGGTACCTAGACATGATGTTTTGATCTGCGTTGGAGACTTTAATGCAGTAATGGGCTGTTCAAATGAGGGATTTGAGGCATGTATGGGTTAGATGGGAGTTGGTAGTAGGATGAGTGAAAACGGAGTGAGGTTTGGAAGCTTCTGTTTAGCAAATGACTTAGTCATCGGTGGCACACTGTTTCAGCATTGCAATATACACAAGACAACTTGGGTGTCGCCGTGTGGAAAATATAAAAATCAGATTGATCACATCGCTATCAGTAGGAGGCATAGAAGTTCTCTGCTAGATGTTCATGTTAAACGGGGAGCGGATATTGGTAGTGACCATCAACTCAGCATTGCAAAAATAAGGTTTAAACTTAAAAATCAGAAGAAGGAAAAATCTGGTGCTGGTAGATACGATATTGTTAAGCTTAGAAGGGAAGGAGAAGAAAAGGAGGAATTCAGAGTAGAATGCAGAAATAGGTTTTTGGTGTTGGAAACGTTGGAAGAGGGGGAGAGAAGTGTAGATGAGATGTGGGAGGATGTGAACAAAGTTTTGCATGAGACTGCTGAATGTACGATTGGAAGGAGACATAGATTCAGGAGAAAGAAATGGATGTCAGAGGAAACGTGGGATATGATAAAAAAGAGAGGTGAGGCTAAATTGCGGAGTGAGATGCAATGCGTTGATGAACAAGAGATTGAATTAGCAAGAGCTGCGTACTGGAGTTTGAATTCAGAAGTAAGAAGGTTAGCTAGGAGAGATAAAAGAAGATGTGTGGATGAAAAGGTTGCAGAGACTGAAATCTTAATAAACAAAAATGATGGACAGAGTCAAAGAATAGCATATGAATCGATTAGAGAACTGAATGTAATGCAGGTAAACGCAAGGAAATACCAGTTAGAGACAGGGAAGGAAATTTATTGACCAAAGATGGAGATATTAAAAATAGATGGAAAGAGCATTTTGAGACAGTTCTTAATAGACCAATACCACCAGAAGAGGATATACCGTCTGCTCAGGAAGATTTAAATATAGAAACAGGAGAGTTGAGGCTTGCAGAAGTGGAGAAAGCATTAAAACATTTAAAGAATAATAAGGCACCAGGGGAGGATGGTTTATTTCCGGAAATGTTTAAAGTGGAGGGGGATAGATTAATAATGATCTTGACCAAGCTATTCAATAAGATATGGGTGACGGGGTTACTACCATCAGTTTGGAAGAATGGTGTAATTGTTAAAGTTCCGAAGAAGGGAGATCTGAGTGAATGTGGTAATTGGAGGGGAATCTCTTTGTCACCGATAGCTTTGAAAGTTTTCAGTAGAGTGTTGTTAAATAGGTTGGAGCCGGTGGTTGAGGGTATTCTGAGGGATGAACAGGCTGGTTTTAGAAAGGGACGTGGTTGCAATGATCAGATCTTTATAGTTAGGCATTTGATGCAGCAAGTTAATGAAATGAGAGTACCGTTAAGTCTTTGTTTTGTTGATTTTGAAAAGGCTTTTGATAGTGTTTCGAGAGAGACTATGGGGAAGATCATGAGACATTATGGAATACCAGAGGAGTTTGTGAGGGTCATTATGAACATGCATGAGGACACATTTTGTAAAGTGATGGTTGATGGTTGTCTGAGTGATTCGTTTGAAGTCAAGTCCGGAGTAATTCAAGGTGGTGTTCTATCGCCTTTACTATTTATATTGGTCATTGATTACATTATGAAACGCGTTGGAACAGAAACCGGTGCAGGTATACTTTGGGGAGAGAACAGGAAACTTTTGGATTTAGATTATGCAGATGATATAGTTTTGATTTGTGATGGGCCAGAAGAGATGCAGAGAGTGTTGGACTGTTTGGTGAGTGAAGGTCGCAAGGTGGGTTTGGTTATCAATTGTGGAAAAACTGAAATAATCAATATGAATATGGAAAATGCACAGGAATGTGTAATTGGAGGTATGGTTGTAAAGCAAGTTGATAGGTTTAAATATTTAGGTACTTATTTAGCCAAGGATGGTTCTTTGAACTTTGAATTCGAGGAAAGGTTAAAGAAGGCTAATCAGGCAATGGGAATGCTTAAAAATATTTGGAATAATAATAATTTTTCTGTGCATACAAAAATCAAACTTTATAAGGTAATGGTTAGGAGTATCTTAATTTATGGACACGAGTCTTGGTACAGCACAGTGACTATGGAGAATAAATTCTTGGTGTTTGAAAATAAAGCACTTAGAAGAATATTAGGAGCTAAGTGGTGGGAAAGGATACCAAATAGTAGAATTAGAGAAATAACGGGAGTGCAGCCAATCGATGAATATGTTAGATTCTCACGATGGAAGTGGCTAGGACATGTGTATAGGAGACAGGGAATAGTACGAGGTACACCAGGGTGGGTGGCACTTGGTAGGAGAGGTAGAGGAAGGCCAAAAGAGACGTGGGTGAGGACAATGAGACGGGAAGCTGGAGATGAGTGTTGGGGAGATCTTGAGGAGTTAGCACAAGATAGGATGTGGTGGTGTGAGTTCATCGAGGCCCTATGCATCCCTGAGGGTGCCACAGGAAATGATTGATTGATTGATTGAGTCCAAAGTAATCATCGACATTTTTGTCTTATAAAAAAGACTTCTGCAGAACCCGCCACTTCCAGTGAGCGCAAAATAACTTCAGCAAATAATGTGAGTCACTGTAGGACATAGGAATTAATTGCCTGGGACAAGGATACCCAAACAACTACGCTGGCGAACTAGTAGCTATCCAGGCGTCAGCACCCGTCTCTCTCTCTCTCTCTCTAAACTCTCTCACACATTATATATATATATAATGTGTGTCTGAGGTGTATGTGTGGAGTGACGCGTATGGATCGAGTGCGGAATGATGAAGTGCGAAGGAGAACTGGAGTTGTTCGGGAGATGGCTGGTAGAGTTGAGCAGAGGGTGTTGCGATGGTTTGGGCATATAGAGAGAATGAATAATGAGCGATTGGTGAAAAAGATAACTAGATCTGATGTGAGAGGTGTAAGGCTGAGAGGAAGACCACGAATAG
This sequence comes from Coenobita brevimanus, assembly GCF_032717465.1. NCBI lineage: Eukaryota > Metazoa > Arthropoda > Malacostraca > Decapoda > Coenobitidae > Coenobita > Coenobita brevimanus. The sequence continues at coordinate 7,718,004 of NC_137009.1, forward strand.
GATGGATGGACAGTGTGAAGATAGCGCTGGATGCGAGAGGGATGTCTGTTGAGCAAGGAAGAGTGGCTGTGCGTGACAGAAATAAATGGAGAGAAATTGTGAATGAATAAGTGATGACGCAGCCCTGAGGGGATATTCTCCCGCATTTGGTCTGATCAGCTATTTCAGGTCAGGTGCAGGTAAGGGGATGAGTGTTATGATGTGGCAGGGGTAAACCAGCTCTGCTGTCGGGCCCTGCTGTGGATGTCACTGATTGCATTGTGCAGTTGACCCTTGTGCGGTGTGGTGCGGTGAGGATCTGTCCGTTCTTCCCTTTGGGACTAAGATGCGAATGAATGTGTTTGAATGGATGAGTAAATGGAGAGTGTGTCGTCCTGTCTCGGCTACCTCCCTTTCCTTGGGGGAAGCAGCCAAGGTATATATATATATATATATATATATATATATATATATATATATATATATATATATATATAAATAACGGAACGGAGGAAGGAAAAACAAATGGGTAAAAAAAAAATAATCCATACACCAGATTACTGGTGTCCTCTGTTCATAAGATATCTGTAACAGTTAGACTTGAACAGTTGTGGGTTGAAATTTGGAGGAAAACAACTCTGGGGAAGCGAGTTCGAGAGAGATGCAGTTCGGGGAATGAAAGAATTCTGATAGGCAGAAGTTCTGCAATATGTTTGAGTGACATTCCAGTCATGAGCGCTACCAGATGCCCGTGTAGCACGAGGGAAGTCATGGAGAGGTGGCGCCATGGACGCAACTTCGTCTGAGCATTTGCCAAAAAAATATCTGTAAAATAATGCAATGGAGGGAACATTCCTTCTTACTTGCAGGGGAGGTAGTTTATATGTAATGGCAGGGTTGTTAATGATTCTTACAGCTTTATTCTGAATTTTGCCTAGTTGTCTTAATGCAACCTCTCCACAACCATTCCACAAGGGTGAGCAATATTCAAGCTGGGAGCGCACATGACTCTTATAAATTATAGCTAACTGCTCATCGGCGAAGAAATTACGGACTCTGTACAATAATCCAAGTTTCTTTGAGGCGGTTTTAGCAAGTGATCTGACATGAGAGGTCCAGCTGAGGGCACTGTTAAGTGAGACACCAAGAATTTCAGTACTTTTGGAGATGGGAATATTAGTAGCACTGAAGGCAATGTACGAATCTGGCAATATCTGTCTATTAGTAAACTGTATATATTTAGTTTTACTAGCATTAAAAGAGACAAGGTTGTTTTGTCCCCATTTACTGATTGTAGATAGATCTTGATTTATGGAGATGGCTGTACTGAGTTGAGAGGTAGAGATATTAGACTTTGTAAATGGATGTCTGAGTGTGAATGAACTATGTAGTGTTGAGTCATCTGCATATGAGTGAATGGGATTGTGAGTGACAGATAAGAGATCATCAATATGAACCAGAAATAGGGTTGGCGCCAGAACTGATCCCTGCGGCACACCGGCGTTAATTGAGTGGAAATTCGAATATACATCATCTATTTTTACTCTTATTTTCCTGTCACTAAGATAAGAAGAAATCAAAGGAACAAAAGACGTTAGTCCATAGCGAGGGACTTTGGACAGCAGGGAACGGTGCCATACTCTGTCGAAAGCTTTAGAGATATCAAGAGCTACTGCATGAGTTTCTCCAAAAAGATCAATTGATTGATGGATGGTATGAGTTAAGAGATTGAGTATGTCAATGGTGGATCTTTCGTGGCGAAAACCGTATTGTCCATCACTAATTAAATTGTTGGATTCAAGATGTTTAACAATATGCTTATTAATTAAAGTTTCAAATACCTTACCAAGAGAAGATGTGACAGCTATTGGTCTGTAATTGGAGGGGTCAGACGAACTTCCTTTCTTCGGAACTGGGTAGATATTGGCTTCTTTCCATGAATTTGGGAATAAAGAAGTACGTATGCATAGTCTGAATAATTTAGCTAGGACAGAGGCAAGTTCAGGGGAACACTTTTTCAAAACAATTGGCGGAATTCCATCTGGGCCTGGAGCTTTGTTGGTAGGTAAATTGTCTAGGATGGACTTTACGTATCTTGTCTGTATTTTAAGTGGGGCAATATATATATATATATATATATATATATATATATATATATATATATATATATATATATATATATATATGGCAAGAGTGAAAGATGAGTTTTGGGTGATCGTAGAAGCATGTATGGACAAATCTGAGAGGAGCGAGAGAGTACTTTGATTGGAGACATGAATGGCAAAGTTGGGAATGTACGAGTGGATGGAGTGAGTGGTCAGCGGGCTGTGCCAGCTGACATAGATGGGAATGGTAGTGCTTTGGTGGACATCTGTGCTGGTAAGGGGTTGGCAATAGCCGACACCTACTTTCGACATAAGATGATCCACCGGTATACATGGAGAGTAATGAGGAGGATGGATGGTGAACTTGTTGAACGAAAGGCAATGATAGATTACGTGTGTGTGGATGAGCGAATGAGAAGACAAGTGTTGGATGCAAGAGTGTGGAGAGGATGGGAGAATGGAGTCTCGGACCATCACTTAGTGATGGCCAAGGTAAAGCTGCAAAGAAAATGGTTGAGGAGACGAAGGGGAAGACAGGAGGAAACAGCTTCTGTATGAAGAGTGGAGAATTTTCAAGGTAGTGAGAAAATGGCAGAGTATAAGAGCATAGTGGAAGAAAGATTGGGAAGGTATGAGCTAGAGCAGATGGAAGGGGTGGAAGACGTATGTAAGATATTTACGGAAGAGATAGGCGCTGCGTGTGAGGTGGTTTGTGGAGTGAGGAGGAGTTCCAAGGGTGTGCAAGGGATAGCATGGTGGAATGTTGAGGTGAAACGGGCTGTGGAACAAAAGAAGAAGGCATATAGTGAATGGTTAGTCAGTAGAGGTAGGGGAGAAGATGAGAGAGAGAAGAGAGAGGTATATGTGAGTAGGAGAAGGGAGGTGAAGAGACTGGTGAAGGAGAGTAAGAAGAAAGTGGATGAAGAGTTTGGGAGGAATCTGAGTGTGAAATGGAGGAGAGTTAGAAATTGTTTTGGAAGGAGGTAAAGAAAGTAAGGCAATGTGAAAGGGGAAATAGTAGGGGAGCAAAAGATAGGAATAATAGATTGTTGGTGGAGAGCAGAGAGAAATTGAGGAGATGGAAGGAACACTTTGAGGATTTGCTGACTAGAGAGTGACAGCAGTGCGAGTATAAGTGGTTGGGGAATGGCTGGGAGAAGAAGAGATGAGAGGAGGGAGGAAGAGATCAGTAGGACGGAAGTAGTGGAAGCAATCAAGAAGATCAAGTTGGGAAAGGCCCCAGGAATTGATGGAGTGTGTGGTGAAATGCTTAGGTATGGGGGTGAGATTGTAGTGGAGTGGATATGGAAGTTGTGTAGATTGGCTTGGGAAGAGGGAAGGGTTCCAGAGGACTGGAAATCAGGTATAATTGTTCCTTTATATAAAGGAAAAGGGGAGAGAGAAGTATGTGGTAACCATATGGGTATTTGCCTTCTTAGTGTGACTGGTAAAATATATGGTAGAATACTCATTGATAGGGTTAGGCATATGACAGAGGAGCTAGTTGGAGAACAAGGGGGATTTAGGAAGGGAAAAGGGTGTGTAGATCAGATATTTGTTCTAAGATGTTTAGTGGAGAAGTACCTAGAGAAGGGAAAGAAAGTATATGCTGCCTTCATGGACTTGGAGAAAGCTTATGATAGAATAGATAAGCAAGGTATGTGGAAGGTATTAAGAGTATATGGAGTGGATGGGAAATTGTTGAATGCTGTGAAGAGTATGTACGAAGGAGCTAGGGCTACGGTGCCAGTGGATGGTGAGCTGAGTGAGTTCTTTGATCTCAATGTGGGACTGAAACAGGGTTGTGTGATGTCTCCATGGCTGTTTAATATATACTTGGATGGGGTTGTAAAGGAGGTGCAGGGTAGGGTAGTGGATGTTGGGGAGGCTCTAATGAATGAGGGTGAGATTTGGAAGATTCCGGTGTTGCTGTTTGCTGATGATACAGTATTGTTGAGTGAAGATGAATGGGAGTTGAAAGGTTTGGTGAATGAATTTGGGACAGTGTGTAGGAGGAGGAAGATGAAAGTTAATGTAAACATGTAAAGTTATGGTGTTTGAGAGGAATGAAGTCACAGAATGTACAGTGAGGTTGGATGGTGAGGATATGGAGAGTGTGAGTGCATTCAAGTACTTGGGTAGTGTGATGAGTAAGGATGGAACTTTGGGGGATGAAGTGCGTGAAAGAGTACAGCAGGGAAGGAAGGTTGTTGGTTCACTGAAAGCAGTGATGAGCAATAGGGAGGTGAGTATGGAAGTTAAGAAGTCACTGCATGATAGTATTGTGATCCCTACCCTGGCGTATGGAAGCGAGGCATGGACCTTGCAAGAGGGGAACAAGTCAAGAGTGAGAGCAGTGGAAATGAGTTACTTGAGAGGAGCATGTGGAGTGACGTGGAGGGACAGGTTGACGAATGAAGAAGTGAAGGAACCTTGTGGGGTAGATGTGGATGTGGTTGAGAAGATTAGGAGAAATACACTGAGGTGGTTTGGACATGTGGAGAGAATGGAGAATGAAAGACTGGCTAAGAGGGTGTATGTAGGTGAGGTGGAGGGAGGGAGAGGGAGGGGTAGACCGGGGATGAGGTGGAGGGATGGAGTTGAGAGGTATATGAGAGAGAGGGGGTGAGTTGGGGGGAGGGTAGTCAAATGGTGGGTGACAGAGCGACTTGGAGGCGTTTTGTCTGCGACTGTTCTTTGCGAGATTAGGTCGTCGGGCTATATATATATATATATATATATATATATATATATATATATATATACACAGTACAGGATATACAGTACAGGATGTCATGGGAGGAAAGGGCATAGTTTGGGAAATGATAGGTGAGGGAATTATTAGTAAAAATGGTATGAATTTCCTTCCAAATCCCTACCGTTATGGAGCTACATTTACTGATGCCCTTATGGACTACAATATTCTCCCTCATAATTCGCCCATAAGGTCGTTAGTTCGTAACAACTGAGATTTATACACATGTTAATTTAACATTTTTTGCTTAGAATTTCCTCTTCTAATTTTTCCCAGAGTTATGCCCATTCCTGCCAGGACACCCTGTATATGAAATTCTAAGTAATAAGTTTTATTAGCTTTATCCACTTTCGTAAATGTTTTCGTGATATATATATATATATATATATATATATATATATATATATATATATATATATATATATATATATATATGGAGCCTCTGCAGTACAGCGGTAGAGTGTGCGTTTTCGTACATGGAAGAACCAAGATTCGCGCCCCGCCAAGGTAATAAACTTTGAGTGTTCAATCGGCCACGGATTGCTTTGGTGGACATAAGGGGAGCTGTGATTGAACCAGTGTAGCATACCATAATGTATGCTTGCACCGAGTTGGCTTGTGCGGGCCGACTATACTTGGTTCACAGACTACACACACACACATCCAAGGCCACTCCAACACTACAATCACACTTACAAGCACTTCTCACCCTACATACAATTTCTACCAGACAGCCTAAGCTACTTGGTTGAGATACATAGGCTGTGTCGTCCCCACTCCAGTTGGGATAAGCCGGTCCTGCAGTGAACACTCAAATGGCTGCAGCTGATATATATAGAGAGAGAGAGAGAGAGAGAGAGAGAGAGAGACCTACCATGTGAAGGAAGTGTTCAGTGTTTTTTTTATTATTATGGTTCATGCAGTGAAAAGTTGATCGAAATATATGCTGCCTGTCAATTTTGAACTTTTTTTTTTTTTTTTTTTTTTTTTTTTTAGCATAAGAATCATTCATGACTGGATACAGTGAAACAAGGGTTAGAACGCAAACAGACTCGGAATGTGTGAGCGTAAAGAAAACATTGATTTCCATTCCTAGCTCTCTCATCGGTTCCTCATCTCCCTCTTTGCCCTTCTGCATTTGTCTAGGTGGCAGCTTACGATCTTGAGTATCTGGGAAAATGAAAGTATCCATAACACAATAAAACCCTTTTTGGATGATAGGAACCAATGTTCATACAAGGACAATGGAAAGGCTGAAAGAGGAAGGAAAAAAAGCAGAATATAAGAAGGAAGACGAGGAGCAATCGGGTAAATATGGATCGGAGCAGATGGGGGACGTGGAAGGTGTGTGCAAGATATTCACTGAAGAAATCTGTGCAGCATGTGAGGTGGTGTGTGTAGAGTGAAGAGAAGACGAAAGGGGGTGCAGGGAACAGCATGGTGGAATGAAGAAGTGAGATAGGCTGTAGCACAGAAGAAGAAAGCATATAGTGAGTGGATGAGAAATAGGAGAGTGGAAGAAGTTGAGAGAAGGAAGAGAGAGTCATATGTAGAGAGGAAGAGAGAGGTGAAAAGATTAGTAAGAGAGAGTAAGAAGAGGGTGTATGAGGAATTTGGAAGGAATTTGACTCTCAAGTGGAGGGAATGTAAGAAAATGTTCTGGAAAGAGGTTAGATGGTAATGACGTTAGCTGGAGAGAGAAAGATAAAAATGGTAGATTGCTAGTGGAGAAGGGAGAAAAAGTGAGTAGATGTAGAGAACACTTTAAGGAATTGTTGAACATAGAAAATGAAAGTAATGCGAGTATAAGTGGCTGGGGAATGGCTGGGAGAAGGAGGGATGTGAGAAGAGAGGAAGAAATCAGTAGGATGGAAGTTGAGGAAGCGATGAAGAAAGTTAAAATGAGGAAAACCCCAGGAATTGATGGAGTGTGTGGTAAAATGCTGAAGCATGGGGGAGAGATAGTAGTAGAATGGATGTGGAAGACCTGCAGATTGGCCTGGGGGAAGATAGAGTCCCAGAGGATTGAAAATCAGGTATAGGGAGAAAGGCAGAGTCCCAGAGGATTGGAAGTCAGGTATAATTATTCCCCTGTACAAAGGAAAAGGGGACAAAGAAGTGTGTGGTAATCATAGGGGCATTTGCCTTCTTAGGGTAATTGGAAAAGTATATGATTGGATACTTATTGACAGAGTTAGGGAAATAACAGAGGAATTAGTTAGGGAAAAACAGGGAGGTTTTAGGAAGGGAAGAAGTTGTGTAGATCAGATATTTCATTCTTAGCTCCACAGTGGAAAAATTCCTAGAGAAGGGAAAGAACTTGCATGCGGTCTTCATGGATTTGGAGATAGTATATGACAGGGTGGATAGACATGAATTGTGGAAAGTATTAAGAATATATGGAGCAGATGGGAAGTTGTTGAAGGCCGTGAAGAGTATGCATGAAGGTGCTAAGGCTGCAGTGCGTGTGGATAGTGAACTGAGTGAATTTTTCTATTTGAAGGTTGGGTTGAAACAAGCATGTGTCATGTTTCTATGGTTGTTCAATCTGTATATGGATGAGATTATAAAAGAGATACAAGGTAGGGCAGTGGATGTTGGAGCGGCCCTAGTGAGAGAGGGCAGTGTTTGGAAATTCCTTGTACTGTTGTTTGCAGATGATTCTGTGTTGTTTACTGAAGACAACGGGGAGCTGCAGGGCGTGGTTGATTATTCTGGAGGAGTGTGGCAAAAACGGAATCTAAAGGTGAATGTAGGAAAGAGTAAAGTTATGGTCTTCGAGACAAATGAAGTCAGTGAATGTACAGTGAGGTTGGATAAGGAGGAAATGGAAAATGTGAGTGCGTTTAAGTATTTGGGTATTGTGATGAGTAAGGATGGAAGTTTAGAGGGTGAAGTGCCTGAAAGGGTACAAACAAGAAGAAAGGTTGTTTGTTCCTTGAAAGCGGTTATAAGAAACAGGGAAGTGAGCTTGGAAGTGAAAAAGTTACTACTTGACAGTATTGCGATACCAGCTCTACCACATGGAAGTGAAGCTTGGACCTTGTTGCAGGGACAGAAGTCAAGAGTGAGAGCAGTGGATATGAGTTATTTGAGAGGAGCATGTTGAGTTACATGGAGAGAGACTGACAAATGAGGAAGTGAAGGAGCATTATGCTGTGGATGTGGATGTGATAAGAAGCGTTAGGAGAAACACACTGAGCTGGTTTGGCCATGTGGAGAGAATGGAGAGTGAGAGACTGAAGAGGAGAGTGTATGTGAGTGAGGTGAAGGGGGGGAGAGGGAGGGGGAGACCAAGGATGAGATGGAAGGATGGAGTGGAGAGGTATATGAGAGAGGGGTGTGTGAGCTGGGAGCAAGGTAGAGAAATGGCGCTGGACAGGGCGACATGGAGGCGATTTTTTTGTGGCCATCCTTTACTGGATTAAGGCGTCTGGCAATAGATAGATAGAGAGGAACCAATGTCCTGAGTACGTAACCCCCTTCCCCACTTTTGTGGGTTTATTTCTTCTTCTGGTGCCACTAGATATTTCATTGCCAAGTTTTCCATGTCACGTTAAGTTACACCACTGACCTTGGTCTCTGTTTTCAGACTCGAATCCCTTCTTTCATACGTTACCCTAAACGTTCCCACAAAGTCGTCTTAACAACGTGGCTTGACCTTTGACCAAATTGTTCTTAAAAAAGAAAAATAAAAAAAAAGAAACTTTAGGTGAGCCTCCATAATCTTTAATCAAATGAACAGTTATAAGGGGTGACATGCATGGGAAAAGAATTCATTAAATGGCGTTTTAGCCCAATCAGACCCATCAAATTCCAAAATTAAGGTATACTACATGTATGCAACCTGCTGTTGGCTTCGCCAACATAGATAAACGGACATCATCTGCTGTAGAAAGTTTAACTATGTCAATATGGTGACTTTGTTTCTATTTCATTCTTGTCGGTTCATGAAGATTTCATTCAACATTGCCTCTTTGGCGCAATGGAAGATTTTCTTTCCCCTCATGTTAGAAAAGTTAATCCAAATCTGAATATATTCACCCGAAGAGAGCAAGAATAAAATGTTCTTCATTGTTGTGAAGAGGCGATGATCATCCCCACAATGACCAAAAAAAATTGTTAATCAGAAATAAACCTTAGTTTTTGAGGTGTATAACCACAAGGAAGCATCTTTGGGAAAACTGAAGAAAAATGTTAATAATAATGGACTAACATGAAGACAATCGGTTTCCAAATATTTACTTCTGTTAATATATCTTCAAATATTTTGTTCTCACAATACCTCAATTCATTCAAATGGAAGATTTGTAATCACATTAGGATTATATAGCAGCTTTTTGGGGGAGGTATAATAATTCCGCCCCAACTTGAACTCTTCTTTTTACCCCCTTGCACTTCCCATCATTAACCACGTTATACTGCATGCAAATGCTTATGTTCCCTCCTAAATCGTACTTGAAGAGGGTTCAGTTCGTGTCACAATACTGTATTTCCACTTTTAATACCTTCATATATATGAGCTCAGTTCTTCTTGCCTTTGCCTTATACCATATCACAGGCCATTTGTTGTACGAAATGATACGTAATAATAATACATCTAATAGCCTTAATATAATAATCAATGTGGGCATGGATACAGCCTATATTATTCTTAGGAATATCTCTCACTGTGCTGGTATAGCAGATGAAATAAGAGCACTCAAGACAATTGCACTCTAGTACTTGTCAAACGGCTTAGCATTTGGCTTTGCCTGTGACCTTGACTTCTGACAGAAGCAGTTAATCTTTGCTGTACTCTGAACGCTTCCACCCAGTTTGGTGTAACAAGGGTAAAAACTGTTGAAGTTGACCTTGCTATGTAAACTTGACCTTTGACCTACTGTTCCAAAAAGAAAAGGTCAACTTCGCGATTGACCCTCAATCATTCCACGAAGTTTAATTCGAATCAGGTAAACAAAAATCTTCAATCAGTTATTCATAGCAAACACCCACGAGTCGACCTTTGACCTTACTAGTTTGCTTTGACGAATCCCTTCAAATTTAACTTACATTTAAATGTTCCACCAAATTTAGTCTACATCGTGACAAAGCTTAATAATTTGGCCTTGGCATGTTACCTTGACTTTTGACTTTACTCTGTGTCCTTGACTTTTGACGAATTGTTACTGACATTGAATATCCTCATCCATTCCTTGTCTTGAGCCCTTCTGCAAAGTTTGGTCTAAATCGGACAATTTTTGAAAAAGGTTCACCATGACCTGTGACCTTCCTTTTTTACCTATATTCCTTAAAAAAAAGGAGGAGGGGTCATCCCCTTGCCTGATTCTCAACACTTCCATCAAGTATGAAGCCAATGAGAACAGAACTGTTTAGTTATTTTGTTGATACACAGACATGCACGGGTTGGACTGTGACTGATTTAGGCCCATAATGTTTGACTTTTTTTTTTTCTTTTTCAACATCGACCTCCTTTGTCCTTACCTGATTTTCAGATATTCCACCTTAATATAAATCTCATCAAAAAGTGCTTTAGTTAATACTGCATGGTGACCAAACCTTTGACCTGATGTTCCCAGAAAAAAAGTCAGATCGAAAGGGGAAATTCTCAAACCTTCCTCTAAGTTTTGTAAAAGTCTGATAAAAACTTCCAGACATGTCTTGTTCACACACACACACACACACACACACACACACACACACACACACACACACACATAAAAGTGCGTGTAATTAAAGTGAGGACTTGTGAGGTACCAGGAGCGTAGAGAATATAGCTACTTGACAACCCATACTCCTGTGTGCCTTGCATTTATTCTTAGAGTTAAGATATCATATTCCACTCGCTGCACTATCGTTACTGCTCAGCTGGCGAATTCGTGTGTGTTGCGTTAAGTTTCTACCTTTGATCATTCTCTGCTTCCCATAACCCCTTCATATTTTATAGGGTCTACTCTCATTTCCATCTCTTGTTTCACGGTTATTTTAGTTATTTCACACTAATATGGCCTAGATATGAGTCTTTTTACAGCTTGTTTTCCATAGCTAAGTGCAGAAACAGGCAATGCTTCCGCTTTACATCGTGTCCATAGCACTTCTTCCCGACTTACACTGAATTTTGGTGTTACTCTCTTACTACAACTCAGCATTCATGATGGAGAGATGGCATTTTCAGGTAAGATCAAGGTAAAAACATAATCTCGTAAGACAGAGCAGTTACAGGCCATGCTAACTGAGTCGTTCCAGCAACACACAGGAATCTAACAGCTGAGTGGCAAGGCGAGGTGCAATATGTGGATCACTCTTAATATCGCTTCCAAAAATGCAGCTCACGGCCATGTTGGAAGTGGTATAAAAGTCTTCGTAGCACTTATTTCTCAGCGATTTATTATTCACATTACATATTTTAATCTTCTTATACAGAAAGAAACTCAACTGTCTTTCCAAAGTTTGATGAATTGATTACGGAAAAATCGAACCCTCTGAAACACACACTATTGGAGATAAGGTTTTCACTGTACTAGCCTTTCGCTAGCTCTAAATATTCTTGAGATGGAACGAGGAAGGTGGTTGTTTCTTTGACTTCATTTTCCTTTGGCATACTGTGTTAATACTAAATTAATTAAATAGCACTCGATTAAAGGCCTCCCTTTGGTGGCCTTTCCGCTGGATGTCTAAAGGCCAGAAATGAGTCATAATTTGGGAACCGGTAGAGCGAATGGACTGGAAACTGTTTTATTCTTTAAGTTGGAGCATTTTAATGGTACCATGCTATAACAAAAATTGCACTACGTTCTACAGTTTTGTGTTACGGTGACTTCAATGACCAGAAAGGAAGTGATCTGCCTTAAGACCGCCTAAGCCGCTCGATACCAAAAGGCCAAAAATGAGTCTATCATAACTCTGGAACCGGATGCCCGATTCGATTGGAAATTGTTTTATTCAAGTTAGAGCATTTTAGTGGTACCTTTCTCTGACAAAGGTTGCATTATATTGAGTGGTTTTTGCTGTATTACGGTAACAAATGGACAACTGAACAAACATAAAGAAATCGAATCACTATAACATAAACGAAACTACAAAGGTAAATTATACATTAAATTTTGCAAACGAATAATTGCTACAAGTCCGCTATAGCCTTCCAGTGGCGCTTGTGTACTGATATACTTTATTTTTCTTTTCTTTTTTCCAGGGGAGCTTTTGAGCGCAGGTTGATATTTTAGAAGAGCTGGCGCTTTAGAGACACACTACATCAACCGTTGTTATTATTATTATTATTATTATTATTATTAATTTTATTAAAATTATTATTATTATTATTATTGTTGTAGTTGTTGTTGTTGTTGTAGTTGTTGTTGTTGTTGTAGTTGTTGTTGTTGTAGTTGTTGTTGTTGTTGTAGTTGTTGTTGTTGTAGTTGTTGTTGTTGTTGTAGTTGCTGTTGTTGTTGTTATTATTATTATTATTATTATTATTATTACCTCCGCCAAGGAGATTATGTTTTTGCCCACATTGGTTTGTCTGATTGCAGGATTACTCAAAAAGTTATGAACTGATTTTTCTTTTTCTTTTTCTTTTTCTTTTTTTTTTGAGGTGTAGGGTATGGTCCAAGGAACAATCCATTAGATACTGGTAGTGATCCTGATCATTATCTGGAGCCGGGAAATTTCTGTTTGTTTGTCCAGACGATATCTCCAAAAATTTTCAGTGATTTTCAATGAGCTTCTGTAAAAGGGTGGGCCATGAGTCAGGAAAGAATTAATTCAATTTTCGGGCGGATCCAGATCCGGATCCTACAGTGGCATTGGCGGAGGTATGCGCTTTGAAAGCATTATATTACTGTTATTATTATTATTATTATTATTATTTTTGTTGGTGTTGTTGATGATGATGATGATGTTATTTTTCATCTTGCTCTTGTTGTTTTGTTTTTGTCTTGGAGGTGGTGGTAATATTTTTGTTATGTATTATATTGCTGTCATTCATTGCTCTCATCATTATCATTTTATCCTCGATTCGAATCTACTCCTGACTTACCTCAGGAAACTCCATGGCATCACCTCCAACAATGAACTCTTCTCTGGTCAAGTGTAGGTCATTTTCTCTCTCAGGGTTGCTGTTGTGCATAACCATGTGAAAAATAAGGATTGAAAGATATGAACGCGTGCTTGCCCTCACCCAAGGGCTAAAAATTTTCATAGATGGTTTGGTAGGTCATGCGTTCTAACATGCTGCGGAATAGTGTCGTGTTGGCACAGGTCATATACTGATACTAGGAACTCTGTATGGGAGAAGGAAAATGAAACTTATGATATCCTGGGCCAACTGAGGCAAGTATCAGCGGGGTAGTGTATCCGGGATTAATTCGAGTGAGTATACGGAGATGTTGAATGAGATATGTTATCTGTTAATAAGTTTATGTGGAGAAGTGAAACTGGGGTTATCTGAGACAAATAAATTGGTAGGCAAGTGAAACGGATACCTGAAGTAAAATGGCGGGAAATGGAGCCTGGGTTATTTGGGTAGGGGTGAAAGGAGGCAGAAAAAGCTTCAGGGAAATGAAACGAGTTATTTGACACAAGGAAATTGGTAGGAAACTGGAACGAGTTATATGGGGTAAATGGTGGAAAAATTAACCTTCGGTAATCTGAGGCCAGAAAATTGGTAGGGAAATGAAACGAGTGATTTGTGATTATTAAAGTGGTCGGGAAATGAAACTTGGGTTATTTGAGGCAATTAAGTGGTAAGGATGTGAAACTTGGATTGTGTGAGGAAGTTTAGCAAAACATTTCATTTAAAATAGGAGACCACCTATTATTATATACAGCTTTGGATCTATGAAATATATATGATAAGAACTGGTTTTTAATATTTTAGGCAGCTGTGACTCACGCTTAGAGGGATAAAAAGTCTGGCGTTACCTACAAGAGAATATTAGGGTTGTTCTATGTCAGGGGGGGGGGGAAGTAAATTTATAGAACAGAATGCTGGTATTACTCGAAAGTAAAGACAAAGAATTGACTTGTGAAATAAAGTAGTAAGTTTTACTTTATGCTGCTTACTTCGCCCAATCTCTAAGGACGAGAATTTTATAAACTTCCTCAACAGTACACAGCAGAGACTATCTACTCACGAATGCTGTATCATTAGAACTGTTAGCCTCTGAGAAAGTGTGACCTTTACCCCCTGACAATGAGTAATTAATAATAATAATGAACAAGTTCTTGCTGATGCTTAACTCCTGGCTGGTACAACGGATTTAAGTTTTGATACAAAAGAACTGGCCTAGATACCAGTTGTGATTAACATAAAAAATTTGTGCTAACTGGGAGTTGCAAACTAAATTAGGCTCAATGTGGAGAAATGAAACACCATTAATACATTACATGAAGCTCAAAGAAAAGAACTGTAAATTTAATGATTACAGTGAAATAAATTTACGTTACATGAATCTCAAAAATGAATTCAAGAGGGGAATTCACTGTCACAGGGGGGACTAATGAATTCAAATAACAAAAGACATACACTCACTCATTCAAAAGCTAATCAGACTTAAGGCTAAGAAAACGAACGAAAATACTGGTCAGTGGAGGGAGAGGAGTTGAAGCTAGGAAAGACTGGATGTTTGTCTGTTGAACATCAGGTGCTGCTATTCGCTGCTTGTCCGCTACACCGATCACCGTAGGTGGAGAGATTTGGAAATCGCTGTACAACGGAGATGCTGCTCTCTATGCTGGGCACAAACGACCCTACTTTCGTGGTGGTTTGAAGCTGACTGAGTTCAAGCTGGGAAGAGGGGGTAAGAGATGGCCATGTTCACCGGAAGTAGGCATGGCCTAACTTCGACGGTCAACTGAGATAGGGCAAACGATATACACACACAATAAAATCACTCAGTGAAGCACTAATGTTGTGCATAAGAACAGTCACTTTTGGAGTAGTGATGAATATTCAGAAAAACTATCCCAAATGAAGCGCATACGAGGACAGTTAATCTGAGTGATACACAGTGGGAATTCCACTAGAGTTCGTGGTTTTCTTTCCCGAGTACAATGTCACGGATTTGTAGAATACACAGTCTCATGAATTCGTGACATTACGCCCCGTCAAAATCAAATTTTTCTTAGAAAAATTTTATGATATATACATATACACCCTAACTCTGTCACAATAGATTCACACTGTCGTGTGTGTCCTATCCTGCTACAGGAGAAAATCACTGCCGCCAGTGAGCATAAAAACCTCATATTTACGTTAATAGAAGCAAGTTTGAAGAAAAAACTCTGTGACGACGGTGAAATTTCCTGTACTCAGGTCAAACTGAGCGAAAGGTTCACTACATTTACATTAACAACTAATTGTTATGTAGCATGGTGTATGTAATACACGGTGTAGTTGTGACAGTTGTAGTGTAACTGTACCTATGTGTAAAATGATATAATACAAATGAATAGTAAACAGAGACAACGAGGCAGGAGAGAAGAGGCGGTAGCATGCGGCAGAGAAAATCAGCTGGTCTGCACGACAAAACTGCTACACCCGCCAACTGTACTTGCAAAATCAATCAAGGTGGAGCATCAAAAGTGTCAGTGTGACAAACAATTTTTATTAAATTACAGTTTCCCTCTCTGCCTAGTAGTCAGTATGTATGCTGCAAAAGGTACATCATTATTTCTTAATGGATACATTATTAACCAGGAAACGTAGTACCAGGACAGAATCTCAAAGGATCCTTTAGTTTACTGGTTAAACCTAACTCTACACTTACGATTAATATCGGCAAGCTGAGAATCCCTAAGCAATCTCGAGTAGGTCACATTTTAACACCCAACGTGTGTGTGAACACTCATGTGGATAATGTGTATTCTCCGGGAATCCTCAGAGGGGCCCACACCTCGAGACACCACAAGGTAATTCAGACACAGCCTCGGATTGCCTGTGCGGGGGTCTCGAACTTTCCCTTTAGCCAATGGTACCTATGTATGTACAGGCCCTGGACATAGTGTGTCCTGTGGGGTCAATGGCCGAGACATCAGGTCTGCACCCACACTGCCACTGCCCTCTCTCAATTGACTTGGAGATTATGGGTGTGGATTTAAACGGCACAAGAAGGACATGTCCCTGATTGGTGGTACGTTGACACACATTACAGGAACGGACAAATTTATCTACTTCCTGTCCCATTCCTGGCCAGAAAAAGTCAGCACGGATACGGCCTTGGGTTTTTGTTTTGCCTGTGTGGCCTCCTGATGCTGAGCAATGATCCCATTCTAACACTGCTGGGCGAAACTTCCCAGGAACGACAAACTGCAGTCGAACCTCACCCTGGGGTGTTCGTGACTCATGGTAGAGCTGTCCTTGTTTACGAAGGAACCTGGCTTGACCTCCCTGTGAATACTTAATCACTTTACCCTTTTGCTTCTTCTGCACTGCAACAAGTGTTGGGTCAGAGTGTTGTTCTTGGACAACATCTTGACTACAAATCAGATCTTGCGGCGATGCAATGGTCACCGGGGTGACACAGTTCGGAGCCTTGGCCATGGCTCTTGTTACTGAAGCTGAAAGATTGATGCGGCAAACAAGGTGTCCTGAGAATTTGATATCTGAGGGGTCGTACTCACCGTCTGGAACGTTGACCACCTGTAGAGTAGGTTCACTGTCGCAGGGGGACTTGTGAACTGTGGGAAAGTACCTGTGCTGTTAGGGACGACACCACCGTACTGCTGTTGAGGAATGAAGGCTGCGTTTGCCTACTGCCTCCGATACACTGGGGTTGGTGCTGAACAGGATTGTCCCGACTGTCGATCATGTGGCTGATACTGCTGCTGGTTAGGGTACTGCTTGTACTTCTTCCATTTGAATTTCTGTGTATTTTGCCCCTGGTCCTTCTTCTGCGGTCTATTTGGACTTTGGCCATGATTCTGAGAATGGCCTTGATGCTGGGGTAGTCTGAGATGGCTTCCCAGATTTGTCAGCTTTCCTGTTCCAGGTCTGTTGCTTACGAGTTTGGTACCTGTACGCAATGAAGAATGCATCAGCCTTCTCCACCATTTGGCTGGCATCCCTTACCTGGCAGATCTTAAGCTGAGCCATAAGCTCAGCAGGCCACGACTTTTCTAGGTGTTTGGGCAGCATAAGGTCAATTATCCCCTCTCATGTGTGAGGGGCCTTATCTTTCTCCATCCACTAATCTAAGTAAGCAGTGAGACGGTCGTGGAACTGAACAGCGGTCTCCTTTTCTTGGAGAGCCGCCCTCATGAACTGACTCCTGGCATCATCAACTGTGAGACCGTACGCTTTGTTGAGTGTTTTCTTCATCATCTCCTACGTGAGATTGTCTCCACGAATTCTGTGGAGGATATCGAGGGCAGGGCTCTCAAACAAGCTAAGAAACTGGAGCCACTTGGCTGCCTCATCCAACTGGTACAGCTGCACCATGTATTTGAAACGAGCTATGAATGGCTCGATTTGCTCGCCTTCCTTATATGAATGAAACTTGAGGCGCGGGGTTTGCAGAACATGTGCAGGGAGAGCTTTCGTGGAGCTTGGGTCAGCTGCACCACATGTGCCTGAAGCCAAGGAGCCTTGTTTGAGCTTCAGCATCTCAAGTTCATGTTTCTCACATGCCTCGCGCTCGGCACGCCCGTGTTCACGTCTCTCTCGCGTTGTTCTCGCTCGTATTTGCGCTGCTCTCGCTCGTATTTGCTGTCTCTCTCATATTCCTCAGCTGTTCTCGCTCATGTTCATGTTGAATTTTACGCTCTTCACGGGGATCACTTTCACGCTGCTGTTCAAGAGTGTACTGTGAGAGCACATAGTCTTTAATTTCCTGGGGATTGGTAAGCCCCCTATCTTTGGCTTCCTGTACATATGTACTAGTAGCCATGATGCTAACTCAACTAAGGCTGAGTGGACTAAAGACTGAGTACTAACTGCTGTTTTGCAGAGAAATGCTAATAATCAAAGGCAAAAAATATAGGTACAGGCTGGTGGTGACCAGTCTTATCTCCTGTAGAGGATGGTTCACTGTCAAAGGGGACTAGTGAATTGTTACTTGTTTTATCTCCTATGAAGGAGGATTCACTGTCCCAGGGGGACTAGTGCATTGTTACTCGTTTTATCTCCTGTGGAGGAGGATTCATTGTTGCAGGGGGACTAGTGAACTGTAACTCGTTTTATCTCCTGTGGAGGAGGATTCACTGTCGCAAGGGGACTAGTGAATTGTTACTTGTTTAATCTAGTTAAACTGGTAAGATTCACTGTCGCAGGGGGACTAGTGAATCGGGACTAATCTTATCTGGTTAATCTGGTAAGATTCACTGTCTCCGGGGGGCTACTGAATCGTGACTAGTCTTATCTAACTAAACTGGAAGGATTCACTGTCGCAGGGAGACTAGTGAATTGTGACTAGTCTTATCTAGTTAAATTGAAAAGGTTCACTGTCGCTGGGGGACTAGTGAATCGTGACTAGTGCCTATAGCTTTTAATGATAACAATTACCTAGATATGAGTGAGTATTATTTCGTTAATAACTTCAGAGCTAGGAGTTAATATCCTGGATTGAGGTCGCCAGATGTCATGGGGGGATGTGAATGTAAGAATGAATGCAATGCTGATGCTAATTGAAGGGAAACAAAGAAACTGACTTGTCAAATCAGGTAGCAAGTTTTACTTTATGTGGCTTACTTCGCCGATTCTCTAAGGACGAGAATTTTATAAACTTCCTCAACAGTACACAGCAGAGACTATCTACTCACGAATGCTCTATTATTAGTACTGTTAGCCTCTGAGAAAGTGAGACCTTTACCCGCTGGCAATCAATAATTAATAATAATAATGAACAAGTTCTTGCTGATGCTTAACTCCTGGCTGGCACAATGGATTTAAGTTTTGATACAAAAGAACTGGCCTAGATACCAGTTGTGATTAACATAAGAAGTTTGTGCTAACTGGGAGTAGCAAACTAAATTAAGCTCAATGTTGAGAAATGAAATACCATTAATACATTACACGTGTCAAGTAGGGTTGGTGGAGGATTAGTGCCCCTCCCTGTAAAAAAATTAACTCTAAGCCCTTGGCCACCCCGTTTGGGATACATGGCGTCTGGCAATGAATGAATGAAGCTCAAAGAAAAGAACTGTAAATTTATTGATTACAATGAAATAAATTTACGTTACATGAAACTCAAAAATGAATGCAAGAGGGGAATTCACTGTCATAGGGGGACTAATGAATTAAAATAACAATGGAAATACACTCACTCACTCATTCAAAAGCTAATCAGACTTAAGGCTAAGAAAACGAAAACGCTGGTCAGTGGAGGGAACGGAGCTGAAGCTAGGAAAAGACTGGGCGTCTGTCTGTTGAACACCAGGTGCTGCTATTCGCTGCTTGTCCACTACGCCGATCACCGTAGGTGGAGAGATTTGGAAATCGCTGTACAACGGAGATGCTGATCTCTACGCTGGGCACAAACGACCCAACTCTCGTGGCGGTTTGAAGCTGAGTTCAAGCTGGGAAGGGGAGGGTAAGAGATGGCCATGTTCACCGGAAGTAGGCATGACCTAACTTCAACGTCAACGGAGAGAGGGCGAACGATATACACACGCAATAAAATCACTCAGTGATGCGCTAATATCGCACATAAGAACAGTCACTTTTTGGAGCAGTGACAAATATTCAGAAAAACTACCTCAAACGAAGTGCATACAAGGACGGTTAAACTGAGTGATACACAGTGGGAATTCCACTAGAGTTCATGGTTTTCTCACCCGAGTACAATGTTACGGATTTATAGAATGCACAATCTCATGAATTCGGAACATTCTGATCATGGAAGGAGTAATGGTGATGGTATTATCACTCTACAGAGTTTTTTGAAAATTACTTACCATTAAAAGGAAAATTATGCAAGAGTTGTTCAGAGAATGAATCTACTCAGAATCTTATGAGTACATTTTAGTGACTTTTCCTCACCCTTTTCATCTCTCCTTCCCTGAAATTCTCTTGCATCTGTTATACTTTCTTCTATTTTCTCTTTTCTTCCTCCTCTACAGTCGAAAAAAGAAAATTAGTTTAATGTGTATCGACTACAGGATGGCCACTGAGACAATTACTTTTGCTTAAGACCAACTCTACACTGTACAATCTAATTTACATCCAGGTCCCCAACAGTGCTGAGATGGGATTGTGAGCGCTTTTCATTTTTATTTATTTATTTATTTATTTATTTTTTAGTTTTCTTCTTATGATCAGTTCCCTGTCACAACCTAGATCTGTTTGTGTGGGAGGACCTAGAGGCATAACAAGATTCATAACTATTCCTTGAAATTGCTAGTAAAACATACATGGAATAATTCAATACTCTGAGGCCTCATAATAACGCCAATTATTACGTTATTAATGAAACTTTTTTTTTAATCAATCTCTTTAATTACAAATATCGTTCTGTGTCCATTTGAGAAGCATCCATATTTGAACTTAAAGAGACAAGCCCGAAATGAAATGTGTCTTTCCTCCCAGCAGCGCGACACTGATTGGGCATCAGTTGGCCAACTGCTTTGATCCCACGATCATGCCATACTCGATAAACTGACCACACGTATATAATTCCAGATTTTACTACTTTTTTTTCTGTCTGACTGTGTGTCTACAAGGGAATTTAATTTTAATACAACCCACGTACGATTGATTTCATTCACGAATACTCATTGATGATATTGTAGCCATTTCAATGGATAAGTTGTTCCCAAAATTCTCCAACTTGGAACAACGGGTTCAGTTATGTTAAAACGCTGAAGAAAACTGTTTTAAAAGCTTGATGTAACTGTCGATGAACTGTAATGACTTGATGATATTGAAGATATAAGTACATTTTTTTTTTAATGTGCTTGACTCTGGGCATAGGCTTCTCAGCCTGCTCTCAAGGCTCAATAGTCCTCCTACATATCGTACACCTCTACATGTCACCACTTCGGCGCTAACACCCACCATCCATATTGAATATATGCTAGGGCTGTCTCATACAGGACTGGTGTATTGGTATTAGCGGGGGTATTTTTACGACATGTCGGCGGGTCTTCTGGTAGATCAGTAAAGTCTTTCATAATGAAATTCTAATTCTTAAAATGTTCCCTGCCCCAGCGGGGATATGAACCTGGGTCCGATAGGACCGCAAGCCACCTTTCTACCGATTGAGTCACATGTACAACATGCCCTTCAACTGGTTCAGTAATAACAATAAAACTAAAATGATTCATGAATCTAAGAGCAGTAAATTACCATGCATGTAAAACTACAGTCATTTTCCCCTTGTGTCAAAAACTTGTCTTTGCAGGAGAAACAAGAAACGTAAGAAGGCTCTGCACTCTTCTATCACCGTCCACCAGGGAAACCAAATCGCAGATACAACATGGTATCGGTCGAAAGATTGTTTGTGAATCTGGTTCCGGAATCATCTCTTGCGTTTTTCTCGCAGGAGCGGCAGCCACCACCACCACAGCAAAGCAACAACAGTAGTAGTAGTAGTAGTAGTTGTTGTTGTTGTTGTTGTGGTAATAGTAGTAGTAGTAGTAGTAGAAGTAGCAATCCCAGACTCATCGGAACGAGATGCCAGTCAGCCGCAGGAAACTAAACCTGAAGTCTTCATCCTCCTTTTTCGTGATGTGAGGGAAGTGGAGGAACATTTTTGTAGTTGGACAGGTCCTCCGTTCTGTTGCACTGGCAGCACAATGAGAAGGCTTCCCTCTCCAGAACCTTGTTTTTCCCTACCACTGATCATTAGTCCCCAGCAACCTCTCATCCGTCTTCATATCTCAACACCTTTCCACCATTCCCCTTCACCCACTTTCTCCTCTCTTGGGTTCGCATTCATATAAGATCGAGTTTTTCTCCCTATGGATGATTAAATTTTCAAACAAAAGGCTTTAATCTGATGTCATAATGTTTCTTAGTGTATTATCACATCATTATTGACTTTCATTTGCTTGCTATGAATTTGGCACTTAAATTAATGAAGATACAAAAGTAAACAGGCAATTTGATACACAACTGCAACGAAGTTTGTAAATACATCCTTGCTCATGCTACACCCATCATTGTACGTTACTCAGTTAACCCAGGGATTCATATTTCACGCGAACTAGGAGATTTCGTAACCTTCTTAAGCGTAAAATTTTGCATTATTACACTTGAGTATTGTGTTTTAAGTTGACATAGTCTGCGTCAGTAAAAAGAGTGAAATAAGACTATATATTTCGCTTAAAAACAGGCGCCACGAAGCCCTCAAAGTCCTTGGGAACACTCTGAGAAAGAATAAAGTGGTTCAATTTTGAAAAAAAAAAAAAAAAAATGCAAAGGTCAAGGTCACAGGGAAAGGTGAAAGTTGTATCTGTGTGAGTGATTGTTAACAAACTTATTCACGTTCCACTTCATAATATTCTACTCCAGACGCTAACCCATTCATTACAGGAACGTATTAAATTATTATCGGTGTAATATCCAGGCCATTTTGTTTAGTGTAACAGACACAACGATCTGAAAGAGTTGGATGAAGTCTTCTTGAGCACCAGAATATAGGACTAATAGTAAAGAAATGTTAGGGGAAGGATGCAGAGCTGTAGTGTTGTCTTTCTACCAATGAACTATGGTAAATCGGATGCAAAAAGACAAAACTCTCTGCCAAGATGGTGATTGAACTGCATTGTGTTAAAGAGTATGGTCATTACCGCTGTGGCCGTGAACAAGGAAGTCCATATTAAACTCAGGCAGCGACTGACCTTTCCTTAAGCTACCAGAAACTCATTGTAGTCATAGGGTTACGGCGGGGTTGTTCATATATCCCATTGGATCCCAGAGTTGCTGGGCGAGGCACTGTTTCGGGAGGGTGCTGAGCTTACCGCCCTCCGCCTATCGGCTCATAGTCGCTTGAAGCTCATAGGTCCCTACCCGGGGTTCCCTACTTTATTAAGGGTTGAAAATTCCCAGTTCTGTCTAGTTCTGTGGACACTGGGCTCCAGTGGGATATAGTTCTCCTATTCCACTTCACCGGGCAATTTCTCGTGTGCTTCGGGAGCGGTTCGGTCAGAATTATCAGTGGCTATCCTGCATTTTTCACTCATTCGAATCACGGTGTCACACTCACGCCCACACCAGCAGACGAATGCGTCCCCAGAAGACGTAAGATACTTGCAACTGAGTTCCTACTGGGGACAAAAAAAGGACCACGCTGTGTAAGTACTTCTTTTTATTGCTTACTCCTTTAGCTTCCAAATAATTAGACTGAGCTTAAGAAAACCACTCAGTACTGAAGATACTGCTGTAAACTCTAACCCTTCCAGTTCAACAGTTCTTACCTATATAACTGAATAAAATCATCCTCTGATGGTAATTCAAAGTGAAAATGGCGAGCTACGGCTGATCAAGAGGATGGCTGTTCACAGTGTGACGTTGTCTTGTCCATGGGATTGTTCTCAACTTAGATATGACCTCCGCCTCTCTCTCATTTTCTCTCCTCGTTGTATACTACGTATATTTTCCATGTTTATTCATACCTGAAGGGGATCCAAGTCAGCCAAAACTGTTGTACAATCTTTCAACAGTGTTGTCACAAGTTTCATGGTGTGTCAGATTTTCTATTTTATGTAGAACATGAAGTATTTGTTAGAAATTGGACACTGCTTTTATTATCTTACTTTGGAAACTTAAACTACCTAAGAATGATCAGGAAACTTAAGAAAATGTCACCTGAATGAAGATGCAAATCAAATAACTACAAGGAGTAATAAAGGATATTCGGGTACTGTATTATTTGTTTATTTATTTATTTATTCATTTATCTATTTATCTTTAGTTCCAATTGTACCTAATGAAATTATCTCCAACGTTTTCTTGTTTCAGAATATTTTTCTTTTTATTATAAGTCTATACAGTGACCACTTTTTTGCACATTATTGCCGCAGGCGTAAAAAAAAAAAAAAAGGACAATTTTATTAGAGTGCAAGAGTAGCGGAGGAATTGATAACAGCTGTATCAAACCCCTCCAGTTCAAGAAAATATCGAAACCTAAATATAATCGCCTAAAGACGAGAGAGAGAGAGAGAGAGAGAGAGAGAGAGAGAGAGAGAGAGAGAGAGAATAAAACAAAATAGTTCATTATATTGAAGGCATTATACATTAAATATTTTCAGGGCGATGAGGTGTGCGGGGACAACAGCAGCTCCAGAAACAATAGCAACAGCCCGCACCCGTGGCCGAGGAAGAACAAGAAGAAAGCTCCCTGCAGGTGATTCAAGGTGAACACAACCTGGACAAGAAGAGACATCATGTAAAGAGAAAGAAACACTATGGAATTAAAATATACAAGGCTGTTTTAGGCATCAGTTCACAGCTACACAATACTCCGAGCTTCTAGCTTAACGACATTCATTCACTTTCAGATATTATCAAAGAGTCAGGGAAAATTGTTGCAGTATTTACGAATACACATGAACATACTGCATGACGCTGATCACCATTCTGTAAACAGCACGATAAGTTACTACTATGCCAATTAGTACCGATTTTAAGAGAGGGCGTGTATCTAATGCCATCTTGGCTGGCGCGAAGTATAACGATTTTTTACCGAGTAAATATAGTTGTGCTACAACCTTTGTTAGACAGAAAATTTTTTCAGTTGATTAATGTAGCATGGAAGCAGCCCCCCCCCCCAAAAAAAAAATGAAGATAATCTACCGTACAGTGTCATTAATCCTCTCTCTCTCTCTCTCTCTCTCTCTCTCTCTCATCTAAACCTTACAAGCCTGGTGTCCTTCTCAACGGCTGTGTCCTCCTGCTTCTGTGATGACTTCTGGTCCTGGTATTCCTTCACATAAACGGTGCTCAGGTCATATAGCCACTTGTTGATTAAGCCAGCCTCCACACACCGCCACATCACTACGTTGAAGTTCTTCAGATAAGGTGCACCCTGAATCAAACAGCAAAATAATCTGAAGGATGTAAGCCAATGCAAGGTTTCTGTGAGCTTTTACAGAGTTAAAAATGTGTATATCATGGAGTTAACTGGATTTATCCATGTACACCTAAAATTTTGAAAACTCACATACCACTTCTTTCTGCCTTATATTTTCCAGTTGCTGTCAAAATCACCTCACAGTCTAAACCAGCCTCAACCATGAAACGGTCCGGTATCCCTCCTGCCTCCACCTAAAAAACATTAACTTCAAGCAACCATTTTTTTTTCCACGCCTCTCAGCCAACACCATTCTATCAGATACTAACTATAACTCATATTAAAAAATACAAAAGAAAAATAATAGGTTACAGGTGTTAGACAATAAGGATGCATAAAAAACAAGAAGGATCACATAGAGAGTACAACACTTGTACCCACCACATAAACTAAGGGCAAAACATTTGAATTTGCCCTATGTACTTTATCTCCGACTGATTGCTCTCTGTCACGGGGTTTTTATGTATATTCAATATTAAAGATTATTGTTCAATAATACTTGACAACAGGACAATGAACTGACTTGTGAAAATCAAGCAATGATTACTTTATGTCGGCTTACTTCGCCGATTCTCTAAGGACGAGATTTTATAAGCTTTCTCAACAGTACACAGCAGAGACTAATGACACACTCGTGCTGTTTATTAGTACTGTTGGCCTCTGGAGAAAGTGACTCCACCCCTGATGATCAATAACTAATGATAACAAGTTCTTGCTGGTGCAGTTAACTCGTAGATGGCACAACGGATTTGAGTTAATAAAAAAAAACTGGCCTAAGTAACAGTTGTGAATAATGCAAAGCGTTTATGCAAACTAGGAGCTGCAACTAGAATAATCTATCTATCTAACTATTGCCAGACACCACAATCCCGCAAAGGGTGGCCATTTGACACTGA
The DNA here is from genome assembly GCF_032717465.1 of Coenobita brevimanus. NCBI lineage: Eukaryota > Metazoa > Arthropoda > Malacostraca > Decapoda > Coenobitidae > Coenobita > Coenobita brevimanus. The sequence goes on from NC_137009.1 coordinate 7,743,745, forward strand.
GTTAGTTGTTTTACAGGGAGGGGCACCAACCCTCCACCAACCCACTTGTTGACACGTAGGGAGCATGTATGGTTTGGATATATGGTTACCACCCAGCGTTGTAAATGGTTTCTTGGCTTACAGGAAACCGTTTGGCTTGTCACTCAATGTAAAGCCACCTGTAAAGGAAAGAAAAGGAATAAGAAGTGACAGGAAAGATAGGAGAAATAGAAAGAGAGGAGGGCAGACACAGAAAAAGAATGATAAAAGCTAAGGAAGTAGGCAGCACTACATCAAGTGAGTGGATGATGGTCGCCACCACCTACCACAAAGCTAGAATAAGCTTATGGAAAAAATAAAACACGAGTTTACATTACATTAAGCAAAAGAAAAAGAGCTGTTACTTTTATTGATTACAATGAAATAAATTAGCGTTTCATGAGTATCAAGATGAATTCAAATAAGGAGATCGCACTCATCCACTCACTCAAAAGCTAACTCTTAAACCTGGGAAAAAATGAAAAGATATACTGGTCAGAAAAGTGGACAAAGCGGACGACTGGGCGTCGTTGCTGAGGAAGGACACTGCACACGCTGAGCCTCTCGCCAATCACGCTAGGTAGGAATCCAACGCCGGCGGCGGGAAATAGGCGTCGTTGCTGAGGAAGGACGCTGCCACACACACTACGTGCTTCCGCGGCACTCAAATCTTGACTGATTCAAATCGTGGGAGAGAGGCGAGTGTCGTGGCCGCACTTGCTAACGGCCAACGAGTGTGAGCGATACACACCCTCAATATCACTCCAGGCGGAGGTTAATGTCATGCCCAGACGATCACTTATGAAATAGTGAAAAATGTCCGGAAAAACACTCCCAATCGGGTGAATACGTGGCGGTTAAACTGAGCAATAAATACTGGGATTCCACTAGAATTCGCGGTTTCCCACTAAAGTTAATTTCACGAGTTTATTCAAATACCTAATCGCGCCAACTTGTGACATTATGCCCCATCAAAAATGAAATTTTTTTCTCAGGAAAATTTTTTTAATATACATACTGTATAAATCCTAACTCAGTCACGCAAGATTCACACTGTGGTGTGTGTGTGTGTGCTATCCTGCTACAGGAGAAAGTCACAGTCGCCAGTGAGCGAAAAAACCTCGTATTTACTTTAATAGAAGCAAACTTGAGGGAAAAACTCGATGACGACGGTGAAAAATCCTGTACTTAGGTCAAACTGAGTGAAAAGTTCGCTACATTTACATTAACAACTAATTGTTATGTAGTATGATGTATGTAATACATGGTGTAGGTGTGACAGTTGTGATGTAACTGTACCTACGTGTAAAATGATATAATACAAATTAATAGTAAATAATGACGACGAGGCAGAAGAGAAGAGGCGGCAGCATGCGTCAGGATGATCAGCTATTCTGCATGGCAATGCTGCACCCTCCAGCTGCACCTGCGAAAACAATCAACATGGAGCATCAAAAGTGTCATTTCTCTCTCTCTGCCTAGCAATCAGTACTTATGTCATTATTAACCAGGAAACGTAGTCTTAGGATTTACAAATCTCTCAGGACCCTTGTAGTTTACTAGGAAACGTGCCAGTTCTTGAATTCACAAATTTCTTAGAACAAGCAGTTTACTAGTTAACCTAATATTATTAACCAGGAAACGTGCCAGTTCTTGAATTGCTCAAATCTCTTAGAAAGGGCAGTTTACTGGTTAACCTGACTTTACACTTGCAATTAATGACAGGAAGCTGAGAATCCTTACTCAGTCTCGGGCAGGTCACGTTTTAACACCCACCGTGGGTGTGAATACTTGTGTGGATATTGTGCATTCTCCGGGAATCCTCAGAGAGGCCCACAGCCCGAGACATTCCACAAGGTAATTCATACACAGCCTCGGACTGTCTCTGCAGGGTTCTCAAACTTCCCCCTTAACTTATGGTATACATGTATATACAGGTCCTGGACATAACGTGTCCTGTTGGACCAATGGGCAAGGCATCAGCAATTACTGGTACACTTTTAACTGGGAACCAGGCTGGTCCTTGGATTACTCACATCTCTGAGAACGCCCGTCTTATGGAACCCAGTGTACAACAGTTGTGTGTGTTAGTCATCAGTTAGTAGGCGAGACATCGGGTCTGCACCCACATTACCACTGCCCTCTCTTTCAACTGCTTCAGAGTTTATGGGTGTGGGTTCAAACGGCACAGGGAGGACATGTCCCTGATTGATGTTACATGGACACACACTGCAGGAATGCACAAAACTATCTATTTCTTGTCCCATCCCTGGCCAGAAAAAGTCAGCTCGGATACAGCCCTGGGTCTTCCATTTCCCCATTGACCTCCTGAGGCTGAACAATGACCCAGTTGTAACACTGCTTGGCGGTACTTGGCGGGAACGACAAACTGCAGTCCAACTTCACCCTGGGGTGTCCGTGACTCACGGTACAGCCGTCCTTGCTTACGAAGGAACTTGGCTTGACCTCCCCGTGAATACTTTATCACTCTACCCTTTTGTTTCTTTTGCACGGCAGCAAGTGTCAGGTCAAAATGTTGTTCTTGAACAACAACTTGGCTACACATCAGATCTTGCGGCAATGCAATGGTCACTGGGGTGACACAGTTTAGAGCCTCATTCATGGCTCGTGTTACTGCAGCTGAAGTCTGAGTAGCATCATCTTCGGTGTAACTATCCTTGGCACCAGGAATATTGCCTATGATAAGGTCAAATAAGGGTTCTGGCATGACAACTGCGAGTGTCGTACCAGTATAAAATGGAGATGCCACCTGGATATGTGCCTCAGGGAACAATCAAACTGATCCATCGATAAGGTGCGGAAAAGGTTTGTCCCGATGGTCGATTGTGTGGCTGATACTGCTGCTGGTTAGGGTACTTGTTGTACCACTTCCACTCAGGTTTCTGAGTGTGTTGCCCCTGGTCCTTCCTCTGCTGTTTTGGACCTTGGCCATTATTTTGAGAACGGCCTTGTTGCTGGGGTTCAGTCTGAGATGGTTTCCCAGATTTATCAGGTTTCCTGTTCCAGGTATGCTGCTTGCGAGTTTGATACCCGTATCCAGTAAAGAATGCGTCAGCCTTCTCCACCATTTGGCTGGCATCCTTTACCTGGCAGATCTTAAGCTGAGCCATAAGTTCAGTAGGCCACGACTTTTCTAGCTGCATGCGGAGCATATGGTCAATTATCCCCTCACATGTGGAAGGAGTTTCATCTTTCACCATCCACTCACCTAAGTAAGCAGTAAGCTGGTCAAGAAACTGAACGGCAGTCTCTTTTTCCTGTAAACGCGCCCTCATGAACTGACTCTTGGCGTCGTCAACTGTGAGACTGTATGCTTTGACAAGTGCGACCTTCATCATCTCATACCAGAGATTGTCTCCACGAATTCTGTGGAGAATATCGAGGGCAGGGCCCTCAAACAGGCTAAGAAACTGAAGCTGCGTAGCTGCATCATCCAACTGGTAAAGCTGAGCCATGTCTTCAAAACGAGCTATGTATGGCTCGATTCGCTCGCCTTCCTTGTATGGGGGAAGCTTGATGTGTGGGGTCGCCAGAACATGTGCAGGGAGAGTGCTAGTGGAGCTTGGGCCAACTGCACCAGATGTGTCTGAAGCCAAGGAATCTCACTTGAACTTCAGCATTTCAAATTCATGTTTTTTGCATGCTTCTCACTCGGTACGTTCGTGATCTCGTTCTCTCTCTTGTTCCTCACGCTGTTCTCGCTCATGTTCTAACTCGAGTTTGCGTTGTTTTTGCTCATGTTCTAACTCAAGTTCGCGTTGTTTTTGCTTGTGTTCGCACTGTTCTCACTTGTGTTTGCGTTGTTCTCGCTCGTGTTCACGTTGGATTCTACACTCTTCATGAGCATCACTCTCGCGTTGCTGCTCGTGACTAAGCCTTTCACAAGCATCACTCTCGTGTTGCTGCTCGTGACTAAGACAAGAGAGGACATAATCCTTTACTTCAGTTGGGTCTGTAAGCCCCATGTCTTTGGCTTCCTGTACATAGAAGCTGGTAGGACATGATGCTAACTCAATCTAAGTAAACTAGCGACTCAGTACTGACTGCAATTTTTGCAGAGAAAGATGCCGATAATCGAGAATAAAGAATATAGGCACAGGTCAGTGGTGACCAGTTTTATCTAATGAAACTGGTAAAGAAAGAAAATTAAACAATCAACTGACTGTGAAAACTATTACATAAATTAATAGAACTGAATCAATAATCACCAGTAAAATAGTGCCTATAGACTTTAATAATGAATACCTAAGTATGAACGAGTGAGTATGAGCCCATGAATAACTTTAGAGCTAGGAGTTAATATCCTGGAATGAGGTCGCCAAATGTCATGGGGTTTTTATGTATATTCAGTATTAAAGAATATTGTTCAATAATACTTGACAACAGGACAATGAATTGACTTTGAAAATCAAGCAATGATTACTTAATGCCGGCTTACTTCGCTGATTCTCTAAGGACGAGAATTTATAAACTTTCTCAACAGTACACAGCAGAGACTAATGACTCACTCGTGCTGTTTATTAGTACTGTTGGCCTCTGGAGAAAGTGACTCCACCCCTAACGACCAATAACTAATGCTATTAATGATAAGTTCTTGCTGGTGCAATGAACTCCTAGATGGCACAACGGATTTGAGTTAATAAAAAAAAACTGGCCTAAGTACCAGTTGTGAATAATGCAAAGCGTTTATGCAAACTAGGAGCTGCAACTAGAATAAGCTTATGGAAAAATAAAACACGAGTTTACATTACATGAAGCAAAAGAAAAAGAACTGTTAAATTTATTGATTACAATGAAATAAATTAACGTTACATGAGTCTCAAGATGAATTCAAATAAGGAGATCGCACTCACTTGCTCACTCAAAAGCTAACTCATAAACCTAGGAAAAAACGAAAAGAAATACTGGTCAGAAAAGTGGACAAAGCGGATGACTGGGCGTCGTTGCTGAGGAAGGACACTGCACACGCTGAGCCTCTCGCCAATCACGCTAGGTAGGAATCCAACGCCGGCGGCGGGAACTAGGCGTCGTTGCTGAGGAAGGACGCTGCCACACACACTACCTGCTTCCACGGTGCTCAAATCTTGACTGATTCAAATGTGGGAGAGAGGCGAGTGTCGTGGCCGCACTTGCTAATGGCCAACGAGTGTGAGCGATACATACCCACAATATCACTCAGGCGGAGGTTAATGTCGCGCACAAAGACGATCACTTATGAACTAGTGAAAAATGTCCTGAAAAACACTCCCGATCGGGTGAATACATGGCGGTTAAACTGAGCGATAAATACTGGGATTCCACTAGAATTCGCGGTTTCCCACCAAAGTTAATGTCATGAGTTTATACAAATAATTAATCGCTCCAACTCATGACACTCTGAAAGTCAAATTAATTCATCCTTACCTGACCCCGTAATGAAGTTTGACCCAAAGCAGTTCTAGACTGAGTTGACATTTGCTGTGACTGACATTTGACCTTTCTTTGTGACCTTGACCCTTTGACAAATTGTTCTTATAAATGAAGCTCTGTTTCCTTGCCTTTCCCGGAACCCTTCCTCAAAGTTTGGTTTAAGTTAACCTTCTCATGAACCCTTCACATTTGAACTATTGTTTTCAAAAACAATAAAACAACCCCTTGTCTGATCCTAAACCCATCCACCAGGTTCGGTCGAAATAAGGTCAACGCTGCTTCAGTTATTTTGTTCACACAAGAACACACGGGTCGAACTTTGATCTTGCCCTTTGACTTAAAGCCTTTCACTGACTGATATAAAAACTGATTTTTTTTTCACTCTTCTCTTTCCCTCAGTCCTTCCTCCATGTTTGGTCTAAATTGGATAAAAACTGACTGTCCTTCATCAAACTTAAACTTTTCCCTATTACCTTGATCTTTGACCCATTGTCTGACCCTCAACACTTTCATCATTTTTTGTAAATTGAATAAAACATTTGGAGCTATTTTGTTCACACACACACACACACACACACACACACACACACACACAGCGATCAACAAATATCCACACTCGCTTTTGGAGCGCGGGTTTTAACCCTTCAGAGCCCAGGGTTGCTGCACATTGTATGTTATGGAGAAGGGTTATTTACTATGCCACCCCTCGCTTATTGGCTCACAGTTGCGAAATTATTTGGTCTATGACTCAGAGCTTCATCCTTATTTAAGTTTTGGAAAGCACCCAAACAGTTACCTCTGGGTAACATGAGGCTGCAAATGGTAAAATAAAAATAAATGTTGTAAAAAAGATACTATATAATTTGTTCTTTACACATCTCAGCTGTCGCTGTGCATTTCATCTCAAGTTTTTCTGTCTTGCAAAGCAAAGAATATAATCTGACATTAGCTGGAGGAGAATACTAAAAATTACTCGTATTTCTTCTTTCACTTACTTTGGGCAAATACCACGCGGATCCGGTTGGAAAGAACTGCTCCTTGGCCACATACAGATCAGTCTTTCTTCTGGGGTTGCTGTTGTGTATCATCATCTGAAGCATGAGGAAGATGCGGTAGTTGATATAAGAGATGGTGCCCTCCACCACCATCCGCATGCTGTTTTCTTCGTTGTCGAATTGCATGTCCCTCCACAGCCTTTGGTACAGTGCGATGGGGGACGTGGAGAATAGCTGTTGTTGTGCTCCCTGATTGTAAGAAAGTAGATGAAATTATAACCGTGCATAATATTAAATGCCTTTATCCTATTCACTTCAAGGTGCTGAACACATAGTGATATGATAGAGACAAATATAAATAATAATATGGTGTAGTGCAGGTCCTGTTGTTGTTACTGTAGCTTCAGACTGTAGGTTGAAGCTTTCCCTTTCCTGCAGTCCGCCTTCCTCCTTTGGCATGACATGCAATGGATGTCTGATTGATCGGAAAACTTCAGCATCCGGCTATATCGGTTCCACAACGTGACGGCGTCTCTCTGTTGCACCAGTGAAAGTGGAATGGGAGGAAGCATAAACCTAGATAATGAAGTAAAACAAAAGAACATAATGTTAGTCAGTTATTTGGGGTTCTCGTCGTCGTAGCATGGCACGTCGCTCTCCATCCTTTGATACTCAGGGATGGGGGATGTGGAGAGTTGGTGTTCCAAGCCATAATGGGAAGGAAGGTAGAATATGCTGACAAGATTTCATCATATTTAGAGAACACGCCCCTGTTGAGCTGATTTTACTCGCTATGTCCTTCCTGGCAGTTAGGATTTGTGTTGCGTTGAGAAAATTATAAATACAAATTAGTTTCTTTTATTGTCAAGGTACTTTTTGAGTTCCCTGTACAATATCTGTCCCTTGCCCCCCGCCTCTCTCTCTCTCTCTCTCTCTCTCTCACACACACACACACACACACACACACACACACACACACACACACACACACACACACACACACACACAAGCACAAAAAACATTGCACTGAGACCCCTGTCTGACAATCCTGAATATCTGACAACTAAAGTTTGTGCCAAATACTGTTAACCGAATGAGTGAGTGTAGGCTAGACTATGATATATAACTATTTACTGAAAGAGGATAAAATAATTCACTGTTTCAAAGTTTTTCATCCTGTATCTCAAATGTATACGAGTCTTGATCCGTTTGGCGAATACCTACCTGAACTTCATTCATACCGTACTTCAGGTTGGACCCAAGGAGCTGCTCGAGTGTGCTTAGCGGCGGGGGAATGAAGGGCACTGCTAAATTGCTGGTGAGGGAGGTCTTGTAGTGGGTCGTCACCAAGAAGGCGTACAGGAGCCAGAACCCGAGAAACACCTGGGGAAAAATGGCAAGTGCTACACTTCTTTCAAACTGATGTTATTAATATTCATTACCCTTCATTTTTTTCTGTATTTATCTTGTGCGCTTTTCACGTGCCACCAAATCAACGTATAAACATGAAATTAGATTAGGACCGTCCGTAGTCGACCTGGTGATATCATGACTTATTAAATAAACAACAAATTATAATGGTAGAGTTATGTGCATCTGCGAGACGTGGCACTGAGCAGTTAGTAATAACCCTCCTACCATCGATACAAATATAATAGATTATGTGATCAAATATTGGCGAAATATTTCTTATCTGCCAAAACTATTAGGATCAAAGAAGCCTTAGGAAAATGAAGTGTCTACTGCAATATCAAATTAGAAAACGGATTACATTAATAAGTGCCTTAGCACTCGGGTGTGACAACAGTTTCTGAGGCAACAGTTGATACTATGCCTTTGATGTGTGTGTGTGTGTGTGTGTGTGTGTGTGTGTGTGTGTGTGTGTGTGTGTGTGTGTGTGTGTGTGTGTGTGTGTGTGTGTGCGCGCGCGCGCCTATACTCTGAATAATAGGTGTGTGTGTGTGTGTGTGCGCCTATACTCTGAATAATAGCACTTGAAAAATAAAAGCATGCGATATTGAAAAGGCAATGAGACTCATACTCACCCTGCCCGCTGAGAGCCAGAGGTACTGATAGAGGGACTGGCTGAAGAAGGAAGCCACGATGCTCATGAAGGCGAGGGAATTCAGGAGATGGGAGGAGGAGATGGTGGCTTGAATGTGGTAGAAGACATGGTAGAGCAGAACCCCACCACACACAGACACCACCACACACACCCACACCTTCACTGAATGGAAAGTGCGAAGAGAATCTGTTGTTTATAAATGAACAAAAATATTACAATGAAGTGCGGTAACGAAACTTAAAACTGAACACCATCACATAAAAATTACCACATACATCCATTCACAACAAAAGTTTAATAGGTTTAATGTGTATATGAAGAAGACTATGGAGGTCTGAATGTGGTAAAAAAATGATACAGCAGAGCCCCATTGCAGGCAACCCCCCCCCTCCCACACACACACACATTTATACGCCCATCGCAAAGAAAGTTTAATAAGTTCATGTGCAATAAAAAACTGATATACATAGATAAATTGCTGTAAAAATCTCTTCATCCTGGTATATATCACCGTACACATTTAAACATCCGCTGCACTTCAAGCACATCGAGTTAAATCTTCAGTAAAGGAAGTAGCTGAGATTAGCTCATGTAAAGGTATGTGGCATGGGAAGAGTTTATGAGACACTATGTTTGTACAGGAAATAATAAAATCCAACCCAGTGCCAACCATGAATGTTTCTTGAGCTGAATTTTTCTCTACGAGGAATATTGTTCCGAGCTGTTAAGTATCCGCAACCAGCATACCTTTCTTCTTCACGCACCTACTTATCAAATCCATCCATCTTCGTCTTGGTATTTCATGACACTTAGAGATGATAGATCAAGACAGAGATGAGTGGATTGGATATGTGAGTGTGTGAGCAAAAGGTAAGGGTGGCTGAAGGTTCGGCGGTCATGTGTTGTCACCACAGGAAGCAGGCCGGTGAACCACCCTTAATTTTTTTCGGACTGGAAAGCAGTGGCCTATTCTCAGGCTCCTACACCTCGAAGAATGGTAATAATATTATGAGCTCGGCTATTATCATCTGTATTGCGCACTTTGACTCATGTTGAAAAGTATACTTTAACCAGTGTTAAAACTGTACAACTGACTCAGGCACTGATTATTTGAATTGTTTATTTTGTGAAAGTTGCAGCAACTTGACATGACTCATGCTGAAAAATCTGACGTGCTTTGGGATCGTCTACTTCGACTGACTGGAATTATGAAGGATATGTCTCACTTTGACTCGCTTTGGAAGATTGAAAGAACTACCCACTGACTCACGCTGTAATTTGCTTCATTGAGCCAGGGTGGTGTTTCCTAGAATGGCATAGCTTCGCAGAGTCCTACACTGAATAACGCACTTCCTACACAGATTTGCACTGGAATTACATACATGAACTTAAATATCGTACACTGTCTCACGCTGGAATTATTTTCTTTAACGTAAAATTATCGTACACTGACTTACTTTGAAGTTAAGATACTGACTTACACTGGAATTTCCTGTATTGACTTACACTGACAAATCCTACACTGACTAGCTGGAAAATTCCTACTATGACTTACACAGGAATGCTGTCATTGGGTTGAAATGGCCTAGTGTGACTCACTCTGGAAATGCTGATTTAGCCTCATATTGAGGTTGAACTGCTTACTTTGACTCAAGTGACTGATAAGGAGAGCACGAAAGTACAGTGAGACTTGCTTCTGGGTGTTAAGGATGGAGGGGGACAGAGGATGAAATAGCTGGTGCGGTAGTGAAATCCAGGAGTAATACGAGTCGGAACACAACCCACCATATTGGTTATGTTGGAACATCCTACTTCAACTCACGCTGGAAAGGAGTGATGAGTTTCCGCCAGTTTGCGCTCGGGGGACTCTTGGCTGTGATGAAGGAGATGGCGTCCATGAAGAACATCTTGGTAGGATCCAGTAAAATGGCTCGCTCTTGCATCATGGTTAGGCATAAGGAGAAGTTGGCTCGCCCGAACTCAACTTCACCCATTACCCCAGTCCAGTGGCCCTGGGAATGGACGAGACAGGTAGGGAACGATGGGATTTATTTTTTTGTACGTGGCATAAAATTGCCATATCTTTATTTCGAGAGCTGATTCTATCTATCTATCTATTGCCAGACGCCTTAATCCCTTATACGGGGTGGTCACAAACAAATCGCCTCCACGTCACCTTGTCCCCTGCCATTTCACTGCCCCGCTCCCAATTCCCCCCCCCCCTCTCATATACCTCTCCACTGCATCCCTCCATCTCATCCTTGGCCTTCCCCTCCCTCTCTCCCCCTCCACCTCACTCACATACACACTCATCGTCAGTCTCTCACTCTCCATTCCCTCCACATGGCTAAACCACCTCAATGTGTTTCTCCTAACGCTTCCTATCACATCCATATCCACACCACAACGTTCCTTCCCATCCTTATTGGTCAGTCTGTCTCTTCATGTGACTCCACAGGCTCCTCTCAAATAACTCATTTCCACTGCTCTCACTCTTGACTTGTGTCCCTCCGACAACGTCCAAGATTCACTTCCATACGTTAGAGTTGGTATCACAATACTGTCATGTAGTAACTTTTTCACTTCCATGCTCACTTCCCTGTTTCTTATCACTGCCTTCAAGGAACCAGCAACCATTCTTCCTTGTTTGTACCCTTTCAAGCATTTCACCTTCCAAACTTCCATCCTTACTCATCACTCTACCCAAGTTCTTAAACGTACTCACATTTCCCATTTCCTCATCATCCAACTTCACTGTACATTCACTGACTTCCCCTCTCTCGAAAACTATAACCTTACTCTTTCCTACATTCACCTTCAGATTCCGTTTCTTACACACTCTCCCAAACTCATCCACCAAGCCTTGCAGCTCCCTTTCTTCTTCACTTAACAGCACAGTATCATCTGCAAACAGTAGTACAGGGAGTTTCCAAACACTGCCCTCTCTCATTTTTCATTAGGGCAACTTCAAAATCCACTGCCCTACCTTGTATCTCTTTTATAACTCCATCCATATACAGATTGAACAACCATGGAGACATGACACATCCCTGTTCAACCCAACCTTCATATAGGAAAACTCACTCAGTTCACTATCCACACACACTGCAGCCTTAGCACCCACATACATACTCTTTACAGCATTCAGCAATTTCCAACCTACTCCATATATTCTTTATGCTTTCCACAATCCTTGTCTATCCACCCTGTCATATGCTTTCTCCAAATCCATGAAAGCCGCATACAACTTTTTTTTCCCTCCTCTAGACACTTTTCCACTAGAGATCTAAGATATCTGATCTACACAATCTCTTCCCTTCCTAAATCCTCCCTGTTCTTCTCTAACAAATTCCTCAGTTATTTCCCTAACCCTGTCAATAAGCATCCTACCATATACTTTTCCTATTACACTAAGAAGACAAATGCCCCTATGATTACCACACACTTCTTTTTCCCCTTTCCCTTCGTACAAAGGAATAATTATACCTGACTTCCAATCCTTCGGGACTCTACCTTCCTCCCAGGCCAATCTGCACATCCTCCACATCCATTCTACTACTATTTCTCCCACATGCTTCAGCATTTCACCACACACTCAATCAATTCCTGGGGCTTTCCCCATTTTGACTTTCTTCATTGCTTCCACATCTTCCATCCTACTGATTTCTTCCTGTCTTCTCACCTCCCTCCTTCTCCCAGCCATTCCCCAGCCACTTATACTCGCATTACTTTCATACACTATGTTCAACAATTCATTAAAGTGTTCTCTCCATCTGCTCACTTTTTCTCCTTTCTCAACTAGTAATCTACCATTTTTATCTTTCACCCCCTACAGACATCATTGCCATCCTGTCTGTCTCACTTTACCTCATTCCAGAACATTTTCTTACATTCCTTTCACTTGACACGCAAATTCCTTCCAAAATCCTCATCCACTCTCTTACTTTCTCTTACTAATCTTTAAACTTCTCTCTTCCTTTCTACATATAACTCTCTCTTCTGTCTCTCAACTTCTTCCACCCCCCTATTTCTCATCCATTCATTATATGCTTTCTTCTTTTGTGCCCAGCCTGTCTCACCTCTTCATTCCACCATGCTGTTCCTTGCACCCCCTTTCGCCTTCTCTTAACCCCTCACACCACCTCACAAACTGCACATATTTCGTCTGTGAATGTCTTGCACACACCTTCCACGTCCCCCATCTGCTTCAATTCATATTTACCCAATCGTTCCTCCACTTCTCTCTTATGTTTTGCCTTTTTCTCATCCTCTTGTAACCTTTCCACTCTCCTTGCATCTACTCCTTCCTCCCGTCCTTCCCTTCTTCTATTTCTCCATTTTACTTGGACCTTGATTCTGACCACCACCAAGTGGTGGTCAGAAAGTCCACTCCCCCAACCTCTAAATGTTCTTGCATCCATAACACATCTTCGCGTCCTTCATCCACGCACACACATAATCAATCATTGCCTTCCTTTCGTTCATTTCACCATCCACCCTTCTTATCACTCATCATGTATGCCTGTGGATCATTTTGTGCCTGAAGAGGATATTGGCTATCACCAACCTCCTCCTGGCACAAAGCAGTGCCATTCTCATCTATCTCAGCAGGCACACCCCACTCACCGATTACTCCATCCACCTTCACATGCCCTACTTTACCATTCATATCACCAATCAAAAACACTCTCTCTTTCCTTTCCAACTTTTCCGTGCAGACTTCCACATTTGTCCAGAACTCTTCTCTTACTCTTCTTGCACAATCTTGCGTTGGCGCATACACGCACACAATCGCCCACATTTGTAGTCCAACTTTCAGTTTTACCCACACAATCCTTGAGCCAAGTGATCCATACTGTCTTATAGTTTCCTTCCATCTGTTACTCACAATAATACACACTCCTTCTTTTGCCCCCTCATTTTCACCTACTCCTGCCGATTCATAACATGATATTAATACTGAAATACGGTGTTCTTCACGAAGAAGTGCAATGGAACAGCCTATTGTTGTCTTCAACAACTGAGCTACATCAAATAATCCAAAAAATTTCGAAAATCTGAGCCCTGTTTAGCAGAAAGAAGTATGTGAGTTCGCTGTTATCGTTCCAAGCACAAGGAATAGTTGGCTTGCATCACTCATCACGCCAATCCAATGACCTTTTATTGCGAGGCAAGACTGAATCGGGATTTATACCCACATGCTTAAAACTTAAACAGTGAAAGGAAAAGCAAGTTCCAGAAATGAGAGATGAGACACGATAGGATCCGGCGAACAGAGTCGCTTCTGAATAATGGTGAGGCTAAAGGATTGACTTTTATGAGAGAGATGTATTTTGAAGACCAGTGTAATGAGAGAAAAGAGCAAACAGACTGAGAATGATGGGGGTTCACTGACATGGTTTCCTAGTAAATCATGACTTGAAATTCATCACCACTTATTCAACTGATCCATTTGCCCCCATTTGCCACGAAAGCCAAGCAACAAGGTGTTTCAGGATTTATGACCGTATCTTTAAAACTGTAATTGGGAAGAAGACAAGCCTCCAGCATTTTTAATAATTTCCGGGTGCTTGACGAAGACAGAGCCTCACCTATAACCCAGACAGGATCCAGTGAATTTGCTCGTTGCTGTACGATAACCAGGCATAAAGAGAAAGTGGCTCGTCCGAAGTAGACGTCATCCATGACTGTTCAGTTGGCCTTGAAATTAAAAGGAGACAGGTCCAGAACGATAGGATTTTCTCGTTCCATGGCCAAGCAAGACATTTGTTATATCCAGTCTCAGAGTCATCCATCATCCCACACCAGTCACTCTTTTGGACGAGTAACAGAAGTGAGAAACTAAAGGGATTCACTGAATTTCCTTGCTTTTGCGTTATGACCAAAGTGCAAGGAAGAGTTGTCATATCCGAACTGAACATCAGCCATAAGGTTCAGTGAAGATACAGTACAGTAATGTCAGGTACAGTTAATGTTTGTTTGGGGCAACCAATATTTGATACAGTTAATATTTGCTGCAGCTGATATATATTGATGTGTTGCAGCTAATTTTTGGTGCAGTTAGAGTTTGATGCAACTAATGCCCGTTTTTTGCCGTTAATATTTGGTGGAGGTAAAGTTTGTTTGGTTCAGCTAATTTATGATGCACTTGCTGTGAAATTTAGAAAACATGTACCAGAATATGAGGGTACACTTTTCATTTAATCATCAATATATGAGTGATAGTTAACTATGAAGAACAAATTAATAAATAACCACAAACTGTACAAGCAAGCCATATTTATGCTTCAGCATCCCCTCTAAAATGCCGTGAAACATGCCTGTCTCTATTGACACCATATTAAATATGAGGAAACACAGGACTTGCCAGAATTTTTTGATTAATGTATGATTAAAATCACATACACACACACACACACACACACACACAGAACGTTGCCTGACAAAACCGGTGGTACTGTGCCTAACGCATTTTGAAAATTTTCCTTCTTTCTCAAAGGTGTATTGAATACACAAATGCTCTGTACTAACCAGGTTACATGAATACCTTCTAAACTGTCAACCTTTCCCTTCGCATGCTACGATGGATGATACTGTACTGTACATTTACGTTGCTGAGTTTTTAACGACTCTATACTGTCCATTTCACCATAGTTTGAATGATTATTTTCATGCGGAGGCATGCATTATTCTTTCATATAGTTACCTAGCTTTAGCCAGACGCCTATTCCCGGAAGGAATGGCCACAAAGGAATCGCCTCCATGTCATCCTGTACTCCGTCATCATTTTGCCCTCTCTTCAACCCCCCTTAGTCCCAAAACTTTCCACACCATCCCGCCACCTCATCCTCGATCTCCCCATCCCCTTCCCCCTTCCATTTCACTCACAGGTTTTCTGCATTCTCTCTACATGGCAAAACCATCTCAAGGTACTTCTAATGTTTTCCAACACATCCACATCAACACCACAGCGCTCCTTCATTTCTTCACTTGTTTTTCTGTCTTTTCATATCTCCTTACATTCTCCCTTCAGATGACTCATTTCTCCTGCCACCTTTGGCTTATATTCCTTCATACGATTATTAATTTACCAAACTCTAAAACGTAGAATGAAAGATAACTTGACGATGTGAGTAGTCTTTGTCTTGATAATAATTTTCTTTCCTGAATCACTACATGCTGTGTGTGACATAACTACCTCTTCAAAAGCTGTACTTACAGAAAATACAAAAACCGTCTTGTTTGGGACGAAATTTGAAAGTACTGGGGAGTAAAAACAAAGCCAAACAATTACCATATATAAACTGATCAACATTTCAACATTTTCTGTTATCATTATACCACCATATTTACGGAAAGTCAATATTAGTACAGAGAAGAGTTTACGACGTTGAACAAAATATGCTAAATATCTTACAGTCTTAGAGTTAAGAGATAATTCAGTACTACAAAACAATAAAAATTGACGATAACAAAGTTCACTAGTTAAAACAGTCATCAGAGTAAAGATTAATGCAGCAGAGGAATCTTGTGCAGAGAGAGAGAGAGAGAGAGAGAGAGAGAGAGAGAGAGAGAGAGAGAGAGAGAGAGAGAGACTTCCTAATACTCACATCTTCCTTGAGAACACCAAATTCACCATCAGCGGGCATGATGATGTCGTAGGTGAAGTTCAGTTTATAAGCCATTGCATCCAGAATGTTGGTGTCAAGGGATGGTTTAGGTATGACCACCCTGGATCCTTCAACAATCTCATAGTCCACAAACGGCCTGTATTGCAAACCGGAGCCTATTAGTTTGGTTCCGTAGAAATTAGCCATCTGGTCTGGGAATATGTCATTGTTATTTGCAAGGCCTGTGTCACTGGACCACTTGTTAACATTGTGAACTTTGGGGGAACCTGAAGGGTGCAAGAGCTGGCGGATTAATACACGCCAGTAGGTATTGTTCTGATTCGTCGGCGGGATGATGACTGCCATGTTTTGCTCTTTCCCCAGGCGTTGATCCAGGAGGAAGCGTTCAGCCTCAACGGTGTCTTCGGCGTGGACGAGGAAGTATTGTGTTAGCTTGTTGGAGGAAAAGTCTGTTAATAAAGCCAGCAGTTGGGAGTCGGGTGGTTCTGGCATCATGTACGTTATGCAGGAATACGGAGTCACTCTTGCCGTATATTTCTTTATGTATTTCAATGCTTCACGATTTTGGTGAGAGACTTTTTGACTGAGGATAATTTTCACATCTGTTTTCGCCTGGTCCACCACTATTTTTTCCATAGATTTTTCTGCATAACGGTTGACTTGTCGGGAAAGTAGTGTATTTTCTGGATATGTTTTTGTTCCATTATTTGACCAAGAGGTTGATTTAGTATCATCTTCAGGTAATATCACAGCTCTGAGACACTTTGGGGTGTACTGTTCAGCAAGAAGGTTCATTACAGATGACGCCTGGATGACTTCCATTTTTCTAAATATGTCTACCTCCTCACCCACAGCAGCTGAGAGACGTTGCTTCTCTGCTGATGATTTGACCATAAGTAGACCAATCACTAATGCAGCTGCCGAATGAATCGGTGATCCCATGACAGTTTGACACCTGAGAAGTGCAGAGAAATTATACCTATATAGTGTAAGGGACGTCAAATTTAGGTATGCCATGCACAAACATCTATCTGATTGTAAGACCCTACAATATCTTCATTAAATTTCATTGCCATAATTATATTAGAATCAGTACAAAAAAATCGTTGTCTAAACTGACATGTTTGTTAGGCTCCTTTTCTTACAATATTAATGAAGCAATGAGCCCCAGTGAAGAAAGTTCTGTACACCACTTTTTTACCAGATGAGCTACAAGGTTGTACGTTTTCTGCTCTCTGCATCAAATCGAAAAGTTATGTTGCCAGATTTGATTGCTAATAAAATGTTTATACATCAACTAGTGATACTACTACTGTCACTCAAGAGTAGTGTATACAGTTTGTGAACAATCATTTTACGTAAGATTGCCAATTTCATAACAATTATTCGACCTTAGTACGTGACTGTAACCAACTGTTCTAAAAAATAATAATAAAAAATAAAAAAAAGGGTCAAACCCTTGTTTATATTAAATCCTTTCACCAATTTTGGACCATACAAGATCAAAATTGTTTTAGCTATTTTATTAACACACAGTCATCCGGCTAGAACTTTGACCTTGCCCTCTGATCTTGACACTGCTCACTCTCAAAATTGAATTCCTTCGTTCTTGCCTCATCCTCAACCCTCGTACTAGGTTCAGTGTAATGTGGTTAAAAACTGTTCAAGTTGTCCTTGCTAGGCCGAAGTGACCTAACCCAACATATATTTTAGTTACTTGAACTATCTTATTAAAATGTGTACATGATCCCATTCTGCAACAGCGATGATTTAGAGTAACAGTATTTTCATGTACAGTAGTATCTTCAGAAAATCTGATCACTCAAGTCCTGTAGTTTAGCATATTGAACTGAAACTGTAGGTACAGACAATAAAACAAGCACTGAAGAATGACGAACTCAATTTTTTTCACATCAATTCTAAGCACGCACTTCGAATCCCTTTTCAGTTAGCGTTGTGATAGACGACATAAAGGACTAAGTTCCCCAGAGAAAGCACTGGATGAGAAATTTTATCAGCAACTGAATACTTTACTGTATATAATATACAAAACCTTTCTGCACAAGAAGATGGCTGGCATTTGCTGTAACGGGAAAATGATTGCCATAGCGGGGACATAACGTCAGTGAACAGAGGTTATCTTCCCTTTGAAATAATTTGTTGTAGTAGAGCCCAGATCACATATTCACGATTTTCATAGGCGATCTCGCTACGCTTGGAAATAGGTCAAAGTCGCGAGGAATCCTGACAGTTCGCAGAGTTTTGACGTTCTGACGTCACTCGTTACGATTGCACTGAGCTTACGCTACGCTAATGCAAGACTGGGAAACGCTTTTACTATGCTTACTCGCCGCTCACAAGGCGATTGAGTCTGAATATCGCCGCTAGAGCGCGATAAGGCACAAATGCGTCTCAATTGAACTGTGCTCGTTGAATGTTCTTCACGATAATACCCAGCTTACAATATGCTCGCACTACGGCTGATCGAGATTTCAGTTGCTGGGGGCATAAATATGAGGCAGGTTCCTCCACTTCTCATCAGTCTATCTTTGGCTTTTTGACAGTGAAGACCTCACCATAGCACTCATGGACAATAGAGAGCTACTGGAACTTAGCCTTACCACCATAGAAATGGACGTAGGTTTGGCTAGATTAGTATTGCAAATTGAAGAAGATTAGAAAAAAGAACAGCAGGAAAAAGAAGAGACTGCAAAGAAGAAGACGGGTGTCGACCAGGCCCTGGCTTCCAAGCATACCACTCTATGGCCAGTATGAGAAGTTAAAGACAGAATTAAGGGCAGATGATCACAGCGGATTCCAGAATGTTCTCAGAGTGGACACAGATGTTTTAAGAGTTGCTTGGTAGAGTGGGACCCTGGACTGAGAAGAAAGACACTTTCTGGAGGCCAGCCTTGGAACCTGGATTGAAACTGGCCATCACTCTGAGGTACCTGGCAATTGGAAACAACTATAAGTCATTACAATATGGATTTAAGGTGGCTTAGAACACCATCTCTATTCTCGTGCCTGAAGTTTGTGAAGCTGTCACAGAAAAAGATGCAGAGGAACTGATATCATGTCCTACAACCCCTGACGAGTGGAAGGCAGTGGCTGAAGTCTTTCAAAACAGATGGAACTTCCCTGATTGTGTTGGAGCCATTGATGGAAAGCACATTATCAAATGTCCTAAAAGTGCTGGCTCTAAGTTCTACGAGTACAAGGGGTTCCATTCCATAGCACTGATTCTGGGCGCCCGGGCGTTCCCGCGAGTTGCCAATAATAGCCGAATGCAGTATGCTGTCACTATACATGCGTTACGCTCTTCCCGATTTCTTTAGGCTCACACAATGCTTCCACTATGCACAATGACCTGGATTTAACATCGGGTTACTGTCCTGGAGTTTTTAAACATGTTGATTTTTTTTTTTTTTTTTTTTTCGCCTTCCCGGTTCGCCCTGCTCGCTTAGGATTGCGTTATGCTTGCCGATGAAATGTGCAGATTTGATTATGACACTTGTTTGCTGTTAGGCAATAACCCCGAAAGCACTTTCGTACAAAAATCTTGTTTAAAATCCTGATAGTTTGAACTTGGCCTCAGTTATTAACGGATCCCCACAAGACGCAAGGAATGAAAAAGAAATCATTTATAAATTTGAAAATTTGAACACTAGTGAACAAACACAGTAAGCGTAGACCAAAAAGAAGAAAGAAAGAATCCCAATTTAGTAATATGGCATTTTTAATTGCTTAACTCCACATACCACCTGATTATTTCCTTGGTGCAGGGGACGCCATTCTTAGAGAAATATATTCAGTGTAGGATGTCTTTTTTCTTTGGACTTAATCTTTTGGGATAGCATGTTTGGAATAATGTTCAGCTGTACTACTTTGCTTATCAGGGTTGACAGTTTTATTTTTTCCCGTGTAATTGTGTCTCTTACCTAAGCTGAATCTATTCTCGATCAAAACAACACCATACGGCGACATTTAAAAAACAGGTAAACTAGGGAGTTTAACACAAACACTCGTCGAAAAAAAAAGCTGAAAGGCAAACAAGAAAATATAAGACTATTCATCGTTAAAAAATCATACTTTTGACAACAGTAAGGTAAACAATTGCATAACTAATCTAGAATTCACAACTTTGCCTTGAATATTTCTAGAAGGTTACAAGGAAATTATTCAGTAAAGTTTTTTTTTTCTCGTTATATACAGGAAGTAAGCCCAACTCAAGGTATCTGGCATTATGATAGAAATATTGTCAAGGAAGAGAATTGTAATGCTGGGTAGAATTAGGCTCGACTTCTCGTTCCTATTTCACCCAACGTGGAGCGGGGTCCTCTTTCGAGACCGGAGCTAGTGCAATAAAGAGAGGCAGGACATAAAAACTTTCGGCAACACCATACACATATATTACCACAGTCAGACACAGGACATTTCAGCAGATATTACAACACAATATTGAGCAATATAAAACCTTATCTAAGATATGAGTATCTCGCAGGATACTTGCTTTCTAGATACTAATGACAACACAACAATCCTAGTGTATTAGGAGTGCAGTAAATACAGGTGCGCGCTGAGCGCGAGGAGGGGGAGGAGGAGGGGGGGTTTGTGATTCACTAGGAGGAGATAGGGGAGGCGCGGAGAGTGACTTAAAACGGCGAGGAGAAAGTTATGGTAATATTGGAAGATGCCCGATATTAGCAGGGGAGTTTATATGGTTTCTGTTAGTGAAGGTACTTTGGTAAATAACTCTGATTCTTGATTTGGCTTTAAGAGCTTGAGCGAGTAATAGAGAGGGTTTTTAGGGGTAGCGTGCAGGGGGGAGGGAATATTATTAATACTTCCTTTCTTGATATTTCCTCGTTAGAGTGGGAATATGTCCCTTTAGGCACAGGCTTATTAATTACACACCTGTCAGAGAGGTCTTCCAGGTATGGTCCATAGAATCTTGCTTCACAACGCGGAACAAGGGCGGAATACTCTTAATACTACTTTCACAATATTATTTTGCGGCTAGATGACATTTCTTCCTCACAGTCTTTCTTTCAGCAATGGGGATATGTCTTTATAGATATCCGGGGTGACACTCGCACATATATTCACTCAGATCTTAGTCCACATTCTCGACCTCTAACTTCTCATTGTGATCTGTTTTACCCCGATATACATCACATAGTTTCACTGCACAATACTGGTTCTAGGAGAGAGAGAGTCACACTTAACCTATATCACTAATATTACATTATCACCCGTATTCTCTTAACCCGCAGCGTCCCGGGGACGTACTTCCACGTCCTCACGTTTTGTCACAGCTAATCCCGGGGACGTACTTCAACGTCCTGCAATTGCAAGGTTCATAATTTCCACAATTTTCAATTTTCGCGAGTCATTTTTGGTACGTATACACGTGACACCTTCCTCAACAAGATGCCAGGCAGAGACAATGCCTTACCCAGCATGACCTCTTCCCCCCCCCCTGCATGCCATTGTCTCAGCAATTCACCTGTTATCAGTGACCTGGCCAGTATAGCCATGTCATGCCACAGTACGAAATTCAGGGCCAGAGTGATTCCCCAATCAATGACAATATGGAGGACAAACTTTACATAGCATTAGAGGAAGAAACAGTTAGAAATGATGATCAGGTAATGTGGCAAAGAAAGGTCAGGTATTAGTGAGTGAAACAATGCTTATAATGCCGATATTACTGCTTGAAAACCAATATACTCTTGTACTACATTTAAATTCGTAACAGTAAATAAATAGATACTGTTTATGAGTGGTGTGAAATAGTTATCCTCCCATAGAATTCGTTTTCTTTGGTGCCAGCCTGATAGAAAACCCAGTAAGGTAAGGAGGCTCTCCTACCTGTAATGAGTATTTTAAACCTCAGGTGAGCGATTTCTCTAAGAATTTTCGATGTTTCTCACCAAAAGCGAAAGTTTTAGCAAAAGAAAAAAAGGGTCAAAAAATGGTCAGGATTGGGGGGTACCAGTGGTCAAAAAGTGGTCGGGACGGGGCGGGCTAAGAAAGGAGACGGGGGCACGACATTGGTGATCCGGCTGAGTTAGGGGCGCCGTCAAGACAGGGCGAACTGAGAGGGCACTGGGCGGCTCGCAAGGGCGTCCTCTCATGTCCGGGACTCCCGGTGGCTTCCAGAATGGGCTCCGGCGTAAGGCCCTTGGGACTGGGGCCAAATAGGCGTCGTGGGGGCGTGGCGAGGTCTCGCCCGGGTGTCCTAGGGAGGGCCGAGAGAGGCGACGGGCTGCGGTCTCCCACGTCCAGAGGCGCTGTCAGGGGAGGACTGCGGCAGTGACTGTCACTGGGGCCCGACAGGTGTGTCTGCTCTAGGGCCAGGCATAAAGAACAGAGACCGGGGGAAGCAGGGAGGTCTGTCCAGGATGTTCTGGGACAGGACACCTGGAGTTCAATCTCCGGTTGTGGAGACGTCCCTCTCCTAGCTACGCCCTGGGAGCGACCATAGATCGTCTCTACCTGGACACTGGGGGAGCGACCATTGATCGTCTCGACCCGAACACTGTGGGAGCGACCATTGATCGTCTCTACCTGGACACTGTGGGAGCGACCATTGATCGTCTCGACCGGAACACTAAGGGAGCGACCATTGATCGTCTCTACCTGGACACTGTGGGAGCGACCATTGATCGTCTCAACCGGAACCCTAAGGGAGCGACCATTGATCGTCTCTACCTGGACACTGTGGGAGCGACCATTGATCGTCTCAATCGGAACACTAAGGGAGTGACCATTGATCGTCTCTACCTGGACACAGTGGGAGCGATCATTGATCGTCTCAACCGGAGCACTAAGGGAGCGACCATTGATCGTCTCTACCTGGACACTGTGGGAGCGACCATTGATCGTCTCAACCGGAACCCTAAGGGAGCGACCATTGATCGTCTCTACCTGGACACTGCGGGAGCGACCATTGATCGTCTCAACCAAAACACTGTGGGAGCGACCATAGATCGTCTCTACCAGAGGGGCGCTGTCTGGAGTACTGTTTCTGACTCCACCCCTAGCTAACTCAGTGATTCCGCCACGCGAAGGTAGTGTCTTTTGCCTACGGTGGCGTCGGCGTGGTGGCTGAATGTCACAGGGGCGCACGGCCCGGGCTGACATGCGTTGTTGTTGCCCGGAGTGGTGGTGGCTGGTGGCGGCTACCCCGTGGGGTCCGTGTGGGGGTGTCGGCATTCTTGTGGGTGAACTCTGTTGTTCCTGGTTCGCCCTGTCGTCGGGGATACTACGGTATTCTCCGGGAGTTTCCTCGGGAGTACTGTTAAAGCCACACATTTCAAGAATGTTGAATATCATGTTATTTAACGGTATGATAGAAATAAATGAGCTATGAATATTATGCAAATATATGAGGTTTGTACTGGTTTGTAGCGAAGTCCATACATTGACACCAAGACAAAAGCAATATATATAATACTATCATTTATATGAGAAGAGGGGAAGAAACTCTCTCTCTCTCTCTCTCTCTCTCATGCATAGAAAAGGAAATAAGAAAAGTAGGAAAGAAGGAACACTGAAGAAGTATCACGCAGCCACAACATGGCTGTATAGCACTAGTGTAGAAGGTAGCGGGGGAGGGTGGATGAATTAAATGCAAGCAGTGACGAGCAGCAAGAAAAGTGATATATAATACTGAAAAGAGAAACGGATCAAGAACCATGAGTTTCGTGGCCACCCGTTTAATCTCCACCCAAGTCAAACACTCTCAGTGATCACCCTGTGGGCAGGGTCAGCCTCAGGAAAATGGGCCACGAGCCCAACACTGAGTGCGGTAGCACTCCGCAAATAGTAATGGCGCAGGTTCAGAGTGGCGTCCTCCCTCATAGAGTATAGGAGCATTCCAGGGAAAACAGCTGCAAAGCTTAGTTCTGAGCTTATTAACTAAAAGACCTTCGTTATTCAAGTGCAACACTACTAGCAATGTCTTGCTAACCTTCGTAGGAGTGGCAAAAGCTAACTGCAAAAATATCGATTTTGTTCTTTCTTTCTTTCTTCATCAGTCATAACTCCAAAACAATAAGGTGTACGCTTGCGTATTATACACAGAAAAGCTGCTTGTCATGTGTAGATTTTTCTTTTCATGTTTAGAAAAGCATTCAGGCTGCGGTTGGTGAATTACGGCCTGAAAACTGCATCGCGGGCAAAAGTATACCATTTTGAATAATACTAGTTAGCTACAGCTGGCCTACAGTTAAAGGACATACCAAAACACTTCTTTTCAGGGGAAGGCACCCTCGTTTTAGTATTTCAGTATGTTATGCATGCAACAATCCAATTCTAGCTCAGGCTTTTTGCATAATTATACGGTATACAATTCATCCGTTCAGATCACTAATGACGGTTTCTCATAGCCACAGGGTAAGACACGAAGTATCAGTGTCATGAAGATGCGAATCTTCGTCCCTCTAAACAAATAACGGCACCGTCAAATTCCCGAGGTGAGTAAACCTATAACCACATGGGCCAGATTGATGAATCAAGAAATCTCATCGTCTGACCTACCAAACTACCAAAATAAGACCTCCATATACTCAGCACATGCTTGGACAGACTGAACTGCATCATCACACATGCAACCAAAAGCCAGGACCTTGGTCTTGGCCTAAGAGACCTTCATTCAGAACTGGCTTTTCCATTCTCCGAAAATTTCCTGAGGGCAATCTGATGTATCTCCAACGTCTCTACTAGGATAACTGCATCGTTAGTAAACTCAAGGTCAGTAACTCTGAAATTGCCAACTGATACTCCACACTGACTTTGACCCACAGCTCGGTCAAGTACCCAATTCATGCACGTGTTGAAAAGCATGGCAGCAAGGTCACACAACTGTTTTACTCCAGTACTTTCAAGGAAGAAGTTGGATGTTCCTCCTTCGCACAGTCAGACAGATTATCCCTGTGAGGATCCCATGGAGTCACAGGAGATCCCATACTGTCTTCCAATATACCATGTGAAACACCTTGTACAGACTACACACGGATCTTGTCGATACCCAACTTGGCGTTACACGAGAATTTGAGAATCTAGGATGCGAACAACTGTAGACTTTTTGGGCATGAATTGAGATTACTCAGGCCTCTGAAACATTAGTAAATGGTTCCAGATACACATCACAAGAATGTAAGCAAGAACCTTACATGGCACACTGAAACACTGTACCATGGTAGTCACCACAGTCACGTTGGTCTCCATTCCCTTTCTAGACAGAGGTAACCAAACCCCTTGCCTAGTCAGGAGGAAAAATATTGGTTTGCCAAATGGCTTTTTGACAGTATATAATACCCTTATTATTACTTCACCTCCATCTTTGATCAGTTCCAGCAGCAAACCACAACCACCAGCTGCTCTACCACTTTTCAGCCTATCTAATGTCTTCTTGACGTCCTCTAGAGAAGGCACAGTATCATCATTTAATTTTTTTTAATGCGAATAAGAAGGAACAAAAGGCTAGGAGCCCACAAATAATTCCTTCCAAGAAAAATAAACAAAAACAGTATACAAGTGATCCAAATTCAAGATCTGTTCATTTCGAGATGCCTGGACACACTGCGTTTGAAGGACTGGAGATCATAGGAAGTAGTAAATACAGACAGAAAGAGACAGTTTCAGAGTTGATCTGTTGTATAAATGAAGGACTGGGAGTAACGGTTAACTCTTGCATTAGAGAGTTGGACAGAGAAGGGATGAGAGTTTGTTGCTAGATGGGTGCTATGCACCTGTCATAGAGGTGGAGGGATGCAAGCACACAGTTCAGAGGAGCAGTGACCATGGAAATAGCGGTAAAAAAAGATAAAGAGCCAACAGTGCGGCGAAGAGACAGAGATTGAAGGAAGCCAGTAAGTGGATGAGAGTTAATGAGACAAAAAGCCTTTGACTCCACCCTATTGAGAAGAGCCGTATGTGGGGAGCTTCCCCACACATGAGAGTTGTACTGCACACAGGGGCGAATAAAACCCGTGTATAAAGTCAACAACTATGCAGGGATAAAGAAGGCACGGAGTCAGCTTAGCACACCTAATCTCTTGAAAACTGATTTTACAAGAGATGTAATATGATCTTTCCAAGATAAATCCCGAGTGAATGAAACCCCGAGCATGTTCAAGGATGATGCATGCTTGAGCTGGATATTATTAAACATTAGTGGGTAGTCCTGTGGAAGATTTTGTCATGTTGATAGGTGTAAAAACTGAGTCTTTGATGCATTAAAAACAACAGGATTATTTTTACCCCAGTCAGAGATATGAACCAAGCCAGACTTTAGGTGTGCCATAGCCTCCTCCATTGTTTGTTGAAGTAATTGCTGAGATGGACGTTGCGGGAACCAAATGGAAAGGTGAAGGGTGAAATCATCAATGTACGTGTGGATAGGGTAGATGTACGGCTTAGAAGATCATTGATGAAAAAAAGGAAGAGAGTTGGTGATAGGATAGAGCCCTGAGGAACACCACTGTTGACAGATCTAGGAGAAGAACGATGGCCGACTACAACAGCAGCTACAGAATGACCAGAAAGGAAGCTGTAGATAAAGGCACAGATAGAAGGATAGAAACCATAAGAGGACAGTCTGGAAATTAAAGATTTATGCTAGACTCGATCAAAAGCCTTTGAGATGTCAAGTGCTATGCCAAAACTTTTGCCAAAGTCCCGAATGGAGGATGACCAGGAGTCTGAAAGGTAGGCAAGAAGATCGCCAGTGGGGCGTTCCTGATGGAACCCATACTGAAGATCAGAAAGAAGGTTGTGATAGGAAAGATGCTTTAAAATGTTTCTGTTAAGATTAGACACGAAAACTTTTGAGACACAGGATGTTAAAGCAATTGGACGATAGTCAGAGGGTTGGGAATGGTCACCTTCTCTGGGACTGGCTGAATGAGAGCAAACTTCCAGCAAGAAGGAAAGGTACAAGTTGACTGACAAAGGTGAAAGAGTTCACTTAGGCAGGGTGTAAGCACAGAAGCACAGTTCTTGAGGACAACAGGAGAGGCTCCATTAGGTCCATATGCCTTGTTAGTATTGAGGCCAATGATGGCAGAAAATACATCAGCTAAAGAAATTTTAATGTTAGCCATGAGGGAGTCAGAGGGAGGAAGTGATGGAGGAACAGCACCAGAATCGTCTATTGTGAAATTGGAGGAGAAAGTCTGAGTGAAGAGATCTGCTTTATCAGTAGAAGAAATAACTACAGGACCATCAGAGTAGAAAAGAGGAGGGAAGGATGATGAGGTAAAGTTACTAGAAAGGTTTTTGGCAAGGTGCCAGAAGGAGCGGAAAGAATTCGAGTTGGACGGTTGAAAGCATTTAGTACAAATGAAGTTATTTTTAGCAGAGCAAAGAACAGACTTAGCACGATTCTGGGCAGAAACATAAAAAGATGTGATTCAGGGGTGGAATGGCTCTGGTACCTTTTATAGGCCCTCTCCTTCTTGCAGACAGCATTAGAACAAGCATGATTAAACCAATGTTCTCTTGCATTAGTAAAAGGATTTGAGAAAGGAATGTATGCTTCCATGCCTGAAAGAATAACCTCCATAATGTACAAGGCACACTCAGGTGGCTCCCGGCCACACAAGCAATAATCATTCTAGGGAAAATCAAAGAAGTACTGCCTGAGGGCCTCCCAATCTGCAGTTCCAAAGTGCCACAGTAAACGTTTCATTAGAGGGTTCGCTGGCCATACTGGAGTGATAGGACAGGTTAAGGTAATAAGGTTGTAATCAGAGGACCCCAACAGAGAGGAAAGCAGAAGAATTAGTTGTAAGAAAGAGGTCAAGAATGTTGGAGCTCTCTCCAGTGCAGTCAGGGATACAGGTAGGGTGCTGTACAAGCTGCTTTATGTCATTAATGATAGAAAAGATGTAGGCTTGTTCACCAGGTGGATCAGTGAAAGGAGAGCCAAAGGTGGTGCTGAACATTGAAATCTCCATTCTAAATGTGTTCCATCGTAGACGTAAGATAGTCGAAGAATTTTTGATAGTCAATAGAATTAGGGAATAAGTAAACAGCACGGATGTATTTAGTCAGAGAATGACAGGAGAGCCGAAGCCAGAGAGTAGAGAATTCAGAAGAATCAAGTTCAGGAACATGAGAGCAAGATAAGTCGTTGTGTACATATGCACAACAACCACCTTTGGCTTGAAAGAGCATGGAGAAAGTAGGAGGGTACAGAAAAGGATTTGCTGCCAGTTGCGTTAGGCAGCTGATTCTCGGTAAGGAAGAGAAGGTGAAGTTTTGAGGATGAGAGGTGATGTTCAAAAGAGAGAAGGTTAGAGGAAAGGCAGTGAATGTTGCAGAAATGAAGAAGAAATTAATCAGACAGTGGTTCCAGGCAGCTCTTAGTGTCGTCACCGGGAGAGGGGCGGATGGTGGGTGCACAGCAGTCAATGGTTGTTCACCAGCCGATGGAAGTTCTCCACAGGAAGGTCCAGCCAAATACAGCTGCTCAAACTACTTAGCCCAAGAAGCCCTATACTCACTCGCCCCCAATACAAGCCATTCATCTTCTGTTCAAACCGAGTTAACTTGCGAGGCAGGTCTGGAGTGGAGCTTCTTCAGGGTTCATAAGCAGTTCGAAGGTCATACTTTCTTTGACATACCTCTACTTTTCCTTTCTCTGTAAAACTTTTCCATGTTGAGACATACGTCTGTGCTGCTCCCAATCCCAAGTCAATCGACAGCATGACTCCTCAATTGTGGCCAGTGTCCCTGGCAAGACAAAACCCCTCCTTGATCTCAGGTGCTCTAAACTGAACTAACCGGTACCACCAGGGTAGCACGTTTAACGTATCCCATTGTTCAACAGGGTCCTCGACAATACTGAGTACTTCATACCGATTTGGGACTGCCACTGCATACTCAAAAGGACATTCTTCATCCCAGAGTTTCTCAAGATGGAACTGTTTTGGGTAGCATTTTGAGGTTCCCATATTTTTTATTTGTTGCCTTAAATGGCAACAACAAGTCTGTGATCGGCAACAAAGGACTCTGCACTCCTAAAAACCCTCCAGTTCTGAAGGATCCTCCAACAAATACAAACAAAGATGTGTTCAGTCTCCTTTGCAACCCATCCAGTACTGGAATACCAAGTCCATTGGTCACTGGGATGAGGAAGCAACAATTCTCAATTTACGAGACTTTGTGAAATCCAAAAAGTAGGAACTATTGGAACTCCTGGTTCCAGAGCCATGGGAACCTACATGCACAGACTCCTCAAATCCTTCCCTGTCAGTACCAGTAACTACATTGAAGTCATCCAGGAAAAAGAGTATATCCTGCAATGGGTACTATACCATAACTGTATCAAGTTTGGCATAGAACAGCAACTTCTCTTCAAGATCACTCATCACAGTTGGAACATACAAGGCAATAACTGAGATGAGACCTAAGTAGTGCTTCAACCTCACCAGCGTTATACACTCACCAACCGGAGTTTTCCTGTCAGTACAACTGACAAAGCAAGCAACAGTTGCCACAGTAACATTTCTAAGCTGGCCACCATTGTCACAGCCAGACCAGTAGTGTGTATAACCATCGCTACTGATCTCTCCATGCCTGGGGCATCTCACTTCAGACAGTGCAGCTATGTGACTGCCCATCAGCCCCAGCTCTTGTGACAACAAAGGCAGTTGGCCATCCCTTAAAATGCTTAGAAAGTTCCAAGCCCCCACTCTGTGTGCCTTCTGGAGGCTAAACCAGCACGTGGTGCTACAGGTTCGTACATCCTCTGCGCCACCACACCATTCATAAACAGGTTTAGGACTAGGGGGTCCCCCCCTACACTTCATCCAGCTGGTGGGATCCTGTAGGTTTAACTCAGCAGCCATCATAATTGGTGCCAGCATAACAGGATCCCAAAAGCTCCGTCAGGCTGGCACCTAAGGAGGAATCCTCCCGGCAAAAATGGGTCATTGTCAGACTGTCCACGCTGAATCCGGTCCCTCTTGCTCTAATTAAGTCATGTGGGATGTAAGCTTTTCCTGGAGGGAGACGCAACCCTCACTCAAACCTCCCAATTCAGAGGAGAACTGACCTTAGTCTTTGGAAAGGGGAGTGAAATCCCTTACAAGGGGTATCTGGATTTGTTTAAAAGTTACTAGGTGGACTGCCAGTCAAGGCTATCAAGCTCAATCCTCCCCGATAGATGGTCGATATCTTACATAGGTTATCCACCCTTTGACTGCTCTTGTTTTTATTTTTCAGGGGTTTCTAACCACCCTCCTCATCAACCTAGGTCAATGGGTTGGGGGATTAGTCGCCAACGACACGACCAAGAGACGGGTAGTACTGGATTACATCTTATCAGCAGAAGAACAATATCTGATCTGAAGGTTGTTGTTAACCTGCAGGCCCCATGAAGATTGCCAGTGTTTATGGAAGGTACAAAATAGAGCACGAAAAAAGTCGGAGGCAGGAATGATTGGAGAGAGGACCTAGATGAAAGAGAATCTGAACATGCCAGTGAGTCAGCTTGTTCATTTCCAGTAATCGTTATATGGCTGAGGAATAAAAAAAAATGAACTGGCTTTTTCTGGACAGCAAGGCGGAACAGCCACTCCTGAAACTGGGTGTTTGCAAAGTGAGGATGAGACGAGGTGTGTAAGAAAGTGAGTGCTCTGAGAGAATCAGAGAAGATAACAAGGAAGAAGGAGGAGAATCTAAGATGAAAAGAATCTAGGACAAGATTTCAAGTGAAGAATGTAAGTTTCTGCAGAAAGAACACCTTTTATGAAAGAAAGAATACTTTGGAAGGTATCAGAGAACACAACAGCAGACCTGACACCATGGCTGTCAGTAAAGTGTCAGAAGGGTGAAAAGACGTGTTTAAGAAAAAGAGAGCAAAGAATATCTGAGGGAAGAAGAGACTTAACTCAAACAAGGAAAGAAGAACAGAGTACTGGAGGAGGCAGAAGCAACGGCAGGAAGATAACTGGACGAAGAGGAAGAAAAGGAGGAAAGGTGAAATATATTAACTGAAAATAGAGGGATCCATGGGGCTTTTCAGTGTGCTGTGCGAGAGCTGGGCGTAAGCCGGCAGAGTGGAGTGGCCTGGGCACTAGGGAATTTTGATCCAGGTCTCGGGCTCAGGGCATGCAGGAATGGGCAACCCATACTTCCTGTAAAGATATCCCTCATTAAACTCAAGCTAGGTCACCATGCCTTTTGTTAGACCTTGTACAGGGTCCAAAAAGGATAAAAGAAAGAAATGGGGGACTGAGGGAAAGGAGTGCTGGAGCAGGCTAGAAGAGCGGAGTAACGTCTGTCTATCTCTTACCAGACATCTCAATCCCGTAATGGGTGGCCACTGACAAGTAGCCTTCATGTCACCCTGTCCAATGCCATTTCACTGCCCTGCTCCCAGCTCACACCCCTCTCTCTCATAAACCTCTCCACTCCATCCTTCCATCTCATCTTTGGCCTCCCCCTTCCTCTCCCCCCTCCACCCACTCGCATACACTCTCATTGTTAATCTCTCGCTCTCCACCCTCTCCACATGGCCAAACCACCTCAATGTATTTCTCCTCACTCTTTCTATCACATCCACATCCACACCGCAACGCTCTTTCACGTCCTCATTTGTCAGTCTGTCTCTCCACATAACTCCACACCCTTCTCTTGAACAACAAATTTCCATTGCTCTCACTCATGACTTGTGTCCTTCCAACAAGGTCCAAGCTTCACTTCCATACGTTAGGGTTGGTATCACAATACTGTCATGCAGCGACTTTTTATACTTCCATGCCCACTTCCCTGTTCCCTATCCTGCCTTCAGACAACCAGCAACCTTTCTTCCCTATTGTACCCTTTCAAGAACTTCATCTCCTAACCTTCCATCCTTACTCATCACACTACCCAAGTACTTAAACGCATTCACATTTTCCATTTCCTCATCATCCAACCTCACTGTATATTCAGTGGCTTCACGTCTCTCAAAGATCATAACTTTACTCCTCTCTACATTCAGCATTAGAGTCTGTTTCTTTCACTCTCCCCAACTCATTCAACAATCCTTGCAGTTCCCCTTCATCTTCACTTATGTTTAATAATACTCAGCTTAATCCTGCATCATCGTTGAACATGCTTGGGGTTTCATTTGCTCGGGACTTGTCTTGGAAAGATCATATTACATCTCTTGTAAAATCTGCTTCCAAAAGATTGGGTGTGCTAAGCCGACTCCGTTCCTTCTTTGCCCCTGCACAATTGTTGACTCTATACAAGGATTTTATCCGCCCCTGTGTGGAGTACAACTCTCATGTGTGGGGAGGCTCCCCATATACAGGTCTTCTCAATAGGGTGGCGTCAAAGGCTTTTCGTTTCATTAACTCTCCCCCTCTTACTGACTCCCTTCAACCTCTGTCTCTTCGCCGCAATGTTGCATTTTTAGCTCTTTTCTATCGCTACTACAGTGGTCACTGTTCCTCTGAACTGTCTGCATGCATTCCTCCACTTCTACGACGGGCGCGTAGCACCCGTCAAGCAGCAAACTCTCACCCCTTTTCTGTCCAGCTCTCTAATGCAAGAGTTAATCATTACTCCCGGTCCTTCATTTATGCAACAGGTCAACTCTGGAAATGTCTCCCTCTGTCTGTATTTCCTGCTTCCTATGATCTCCAGTCTTTCAAACGCAGTGTGTCAAGGCATCTCGAAATGAATGGATCTTGAATCTGACTCTCTCTTGTATTTTGTTTATCTCTTGGAAGGAACAGTTTTGTGGGCTCATTGCCTTTGGTTCCTTCTTCCCCACATAAAAAAAACAACAACAACAACAACAGTACATGGATTTTCAAAACACTGTCCTCTCTCATTAGGTTCGCTCCAAAATCCATTGTCATACGTTGTACCCCTTTTGTAACCCCATCCATATACATATTGATCAACCATGGGGACACATTCCTGTTTCAATCCAACATTCTTATAACAAAATAATTATTCACTCTGTTCACTATCCACATGCGCAAAAAACAAAATTCACTCTGTTCACTATCCACATGCGCTGCAGCCTTAGCACCCTCATATATACCCTTCACGGCATTCAACAACTCATTTACTCCATAATTCTTAATACTTTCCACATTCCTTGTCTATCCACCCTGTTTTATGCTTGTTCTAAATCCATGAAGGCAGCATACTACTTCTTTTCCTTCTCTAGAAATTTTCCACTAAAGACCTAAGAATGAATATCTTAGCTACACAACCTCTTCCCTTTCTAAAACCTCCCTGTTCTTCTGCAACTAATTCCTTTGTTATTTCCCCAACTTTGCCAATAAGTATTCTATCATACACTTTTCTTATTATGCTGAGAAGACAAGTGCCCCTATGATTACCACACATTTCTTATTCCCTTTTTCCCTTCTACAGGGAAAAAATTATACTTGAATTCCAATTCTCTGGGACTCTATCTGCCTCCCAGGCCAATTAGCACATGTTCTATATCTATTCTAGTACTATCTCTCGTTCATGTTTCAGCATTTCACCACACACTTCATCAATTCCTGGGGCCTTCCCCATTTTGATTGATGTATTAGTTGGAAAATGAAGGAGATGCATGTTGTACCTAAATGGTATGAAAGCAACTCCGATAAGAAGGGGGGAGGGGTGCTTGATTCGACGTAAAGACTTGCTGTGGGATATGACCAAAAAGCACCAATAGTTAATTGAAGACCGATGTATTGTATGGAATCAGGTTTTGGAAGGGGACGATCAGAGGCAGAAAAATAGACTTGGCAACCGCAATCGAGTTTAGGAAAAATAAGGACAGTGTGAATCTGAGATAGCTTTTGTAACAAGTGAAGCTGTTGAAGAGTAGAAAATTGAATGAATGAAACATGTGCATTCCAATTTAACCGAAAGGCAAAGATGAGGACAAGAATATTAGTAGAGAAGTGGTAGGGAAGAGGGGTGTTATACAGGTAAAGGGAAGGTTTAAAATAGTATGGTTTGTTAACAGGTAAACGCCATTGTACAGGACTTAAAATAATGAAAACAATGAGTAACGTCAACGTTGAGGCAACATCAGTGGCAGAATAATGGAATTTAGATGAGGTATGTCTGAGTTTGCAGTGTCAATGCAAAATCGTCAACATACCGAGGCCGAAACTGGGGAAGGGTAAACGGGAGATGTGCCATTTATATCGCACTAAAGACAGTCTCGGGGGACAGCTTCATGATGGGGAAATTCACATGAAAACTGAAAGTCTATGGGGACGTAAACAGTTCGAAAGGAACAAAATTTTTGAAGAGCGTGTTACCTCCAAGTAGTATCATAGACTTTTTATTAATGAAAAAAAAAAAAAAAAAAAAAAAAAAAAAGACTGACAGGCAGAGTGAAAAAGAAGAATGGATGAAATATTCCAGCGGAAGAGTAGATGATCTAAGGTGTTGCGTAATTGGTGATACAAAAACTGTAAGGGGGGAAAGAAGACAACTGGATTCAAGGTGCTACATGAGTCGATTGTTGATCATCCATTCAAGAAGTTTGCATAAACAACTAAAGTCGCACCACACGATCCAGGGGTTGTCACTGTCGTACCCTGGCAACCTACCTGTCAAAAGCGCGTACGATTTCGTATCGTATTATATACGAATCATATTATACACGAATACTGTATATTATACATGAATATTATTATACACGAACATATTGTAAATGAATCACAAGCATATCATATTATACACGAAATCCGAAGCAACGTTGACGGGTAGGTTGCTAGATCACGATAATGACATCCTCAGAGTCATGCGCTGCAACTATAGTCTGTGTCATTGGACGGTAATTTTGAGGAAGACGACTAGTTTTACCAGGTTTAAGAAATCCAAGGAGGATAGCTACATGCCAATAGGATGAGGATGTGGGATTGCCATTTTTCGCATGGATGGTAATAATACATTTTCTAACACGTCAATGTATTATTGCCCTGTAAATCTTCCTTCTATTTTCATCAATTCTCAAGGTCCATTGACCCACATCCATCCCCAAAATGATAGGCTCACCTTACTACATTCATATGTTTACAGGTCTCCAGCACGTTTGATCCCCTACTTCCACCGAGTGAAGCATTTCTCATAAGTAAATATTACTGTTCCAAAAATCTCCGTCTGCTCATAGATACCGAAAAGCAAAGCCTAGTCTACACTCTTTATTGGGTTGAGAGAGTTTTTCTTTCTTGGCCGTCCTGTAACAGTGAATGCCCATCTCGTGAATGTGTCTTCTCGTTGTCCGCGGATCGCAGGGAAACTGTAAAGTCCGAGTAACCTGAACTGCAGAACACCTTGACTGCTCGTTTACCATGTCCGCTATACAGGCGACTTCTTAAGAAGTGAGAACTCGAGGCCTTCCACTGTGAGGCTTTGTCTTCACTGAGCCCTCCATTTGCCACCGACGAATCCATCGATTCACAGTCCTAACACAGACACCTGTGAGAAAGGCAGTTTCTCTTGATGACTTTCCCACATCCCACACAACGATGATACGGCCAAGGGGTTAATGACCTCAGGAGCATTTGCACTCTTCCTTTCACCCACCAAGTTGCCGCATCTCTCTGCCATTTCTACAGTTAATACAAAATATTGCATTTGTTGGTAATGTAGTCTTAGACTATACATAGTTCACTGTTGATTATACTGCCCAATAACACTGGTGAAAAAAAAAAAAAAAAATCCGCTGCCGCTCTCTTCTACATTTAAAACAACCGTCTCTCTCTCTCTCTCTCTCTCTCTCTGGTGTTTGCGTGTGCGTGTGTGCGCACGTGTGTGTGTGTGTGTGTGTGTGTGTGTGTGTGTGTGTGTGTGTGTGTGTGTGTGTGTGTGTGTGTGTGTTCTTACCCAATTGTCCTTACCTAATTGTATCTTTAAAGGAATGAGTCAAGCTCGTACTGTCCCGTGTTTTAAACCATATTTATCGTACATATCCTTAAATTTGTGAATTGTTTTGACACACTATTTCATTCGGTAGTGCATTCCATTGATCAATTGCTATGTTTGGGAAACTGAATTTCCTTACGTCTTTATCACCTCTCTTCTTATGCAATTTTTTGCAGTGTCCTCTTGCTGATGCTTCCCCATATGTTTAGCAATCATTTATGTCTATTTTCTCCTTCCCTGATATGCATTTATATAGCATTATCATGTCAACTCTTTTCCTTCTGTCCTGTAGTGTTGGTAGATTCAGTTTATTTAGTCTTTCTTCGTAGCTTAGATCCCTTAAGCTTGGCATCCATCTTGTAGCGGCCCTTTGAACTTTTTCAATCTTGTCTATGTGTTTTTTGAGATGAGGACTCCAGACTACTGATGCATACTCCAGGATTGGTCTAATGAATGATGTTATAATCCTTCTTAGCATGTCTTCATTTATGTATGTGAATGCTATTCTCATATTTGCAAGCAGTGTATACATGTTCCATACCTTCTCACTGATATGGTCAGCCGGAGATAGTCTGTTTTTGATAATCACACCTAGGTCCTTCTCTCTTTCTGATGTGTGTTGGGTTTTATTTCCTAACTTATAATCCCAATCAGGTCTTTTTCCACTTTTAACAAACTTGATTACATGACACTTGTCCACATTGAATTCCATTTGCCATGTATTACTCCATTCATGAAGTTTATTTAATTCTTTTTGTAGCTCTTTACAAAAGTCTGTTAGTAATTCTCCTTTGTATTTTTGCATCATTTGCAAACATATTTAGATAGCTTTCATTTTCAGTGTTACTGTCTATATCATTTATATACACTAAAAACATGATTCGTGCCAGCACTGAGCCCTGTGGTACTCCACTAGTCACTCCTTTCCATGATGAGTAGTTTCCTCTTAGTACTGTTCTCATTTCTCTTTTTATGAGAAAAGCTTGCATCCAACAAAACAGTTCGCCTCGAATTCCTTCTTGAAGGTACAGTTTCCATAAAAGTCTTTGGTGTGGTACTGTGTCAAATGCTTTCTTGAAATCTAAATAGATACTGTCCACCCATCCTTCTCTTTCCTGTATTGTGTCTGTTACTCTGTCATAGTAGCTCAACAAATTAGTAACACATGATTTTTCTTTTTTGAAACCAAACTGTCTTTCTGTTATCATGTTGTGTTCTTCTAGATGATTTACCCAAGCTTTTCTTATAACCTTTTCTAATACCTTGCTTACAACACTGGTCAGTGATACTGGTCGGTAGTTCAGTGGATTTTGTCTATTCCCTTTCTTGAATAAGGGAACAATATTTGCTTTCTTCCAAATATCAGGTAGTTTACTTTGACTCAAGGATTTCTTGAAAATTAAAAATATTGGTTTACTTAACTCCTTTGCACATTCTCGTAGCACCCAACATGAAATTTCATCAGGACCATTTGCTTTTCCTCTGTCTAATTTACTTAACTCCTCCTGTATTACTTTTTCTGATACTTGTATATCTGGTAGTATGTGTGGACATGCATGTTCCACATAGTCCCCCTCAAAATTTTTTTCTTCTGTAAAAACTGATTGGAAGTTCTTATTTAGTGTTTCACAAATATCTTTCTCTTGTGTATAGGTGATTCCCTCGTCCGTAATGTATTGTATTATATCTTTTACTTTGGTGTTGCTTCTGATGTAGCTGTAAAATAGCTTCAGTTAATCACTACTTTTATTTATTATATCCTCCTCAAACTGTTTTCGGGCTTCCCTCCTTATTCTTGTATAATCGTTTCTTGCCTGTTTGTAATTATTATATGCCCGTTCACTATTGTGTCTTCTGTATCTATTCCACAACAAATCTCTTTTTTCTTTTGATTTTTTACATTCTGTATTGAACCATTTCTATATTTTCTTCTCTGCTTCTTTGTGCTGTGGGATGTACTTCTGGACTCCTATTTCATAAAATTCACAGAATTTTTTATATACAGCATTTAAATCTTGTCCTCTAAGCTCATTTTCCCAATCAACTTCTAAGAAATACTTCTATAGGTCTTGATAATTTCCCTTTTTATAGTCTAGGCTCTTTTTGTAACTTTCATTGCTGTTAACTATGCCATATGCTATCCTGAAGTTGCAATTTAGTACTGCATGATCGCTTTTGCCGAGAGGAGGGTGATATTCAATATCATTTTCTTGCCTAGTAAATATTAGATCTAGCATTGAAGGTACATCGAGTCCTCTTTTTCTGGTGGTTTCCCTCACATGTTGCGTTAGGAAAAACTCTTGCACGAGATCCAGGAGCTTTTGGTCCCAACAGCTTTCTTGGCTTATTATATCTAGAGTATTCCAATTCATATTTGTATTAAAATCTCCAGATAGTATAATTCTTTCCGATTTCTCTTCCATTTTATGTAGTAATGCTCTTAAACTCTGAATTGTACTCTCTGCCAAGTCCTCATATTCGTCTCTTTTTCCATGTGTTTGATCTGGGTGGCATGTACAAATTGGCTACAATTACTTTCCCTTCAGATGTGTTGATCGCTACTGCAATCAGTTCTATTTGTGAGGGTATATCTAGTTTAATTTCATTGACTTGTAGATTTTTCTTAGTTAATATTATAATTCTTCCTCCTTTTTCTATCTCTTCTCCATATATTATATTCCTCTAAGTTTAGTATGCCATTTGATATCCTTGGTGTTAATTTTGTTTCAGTTAGGCATATTATATGTGGTTCATTTTGTCTGACATAATCATTCATCTCTAATAATTTAGATACCATTCCATCCACATTTGAGCACATCAACTTTATCATCTTGTTTATATACTTGTCATGACTTACTTGGTTCTACTACCTTCCTCCTTTTTATTCCCTCATGTTTATGTACCACTTTTGTACCTGCAATCCTATTACTTTGTAAAAAAAATGTGTTCTTCTCCTCTTCTGATCTTCCCTCATTTTTTGTTTTTGCTTCCTCCCTTTTCTCTTTCAGTAATTCCAGTTCCTCTTGTGTTAGGCATCTTTTTATCCATACATTTTTGAACTCCTCTTTTTCCAAAAGATTCTTTGCAATTTTTAGTATCTCCTCCACGGTGT
This sequence comes from Coenobita brevimanus, assembly GCF_032717465.1. Taxonomy (NCBI): domain Eukaryota; kingdom Metazoa; phylum Arthropoda; class Malacostraca; order Decapoda; family Coenobitidae; genus Coenobita; species Coenobita brevimanus. The sequence goes on from NC_137009.1 coordinate 7,782,895, forward strand.
TTACACTCTGGAAAGTTACCTTTAGGGGTCTTGATTTGCTATTCTCGTATTTCCCTAACCTTTTGTGTTCCTCTATGTCTTTACTACAGATTTCCTCTGATACTTCTTTCAATAAGCTCATTACATTTGCCACATTTGTGTGTGTGTGTGTGTGTGTTTCGTACAACCACTGATGTCATTTCACTGCATAATTATGCGGTTCTACCCTCCTGCCATTAACACATTCTTCCCTTCCTTAATAATTTGCAATGCTTATTAAACAATTCGCATTGATTCAGTATTTTTTTTTTTTTTTCCCATAAGGGAAGGTTTGGAAAATGAGTATTTATTCTGATAATCAAGAGGCTACGAATAAACCTGATCAGACTGTCTCTACATAACTTTTATGCAATGAATGTCGTGGTATACGTAGTCAAGGCAAGTTTCCACTACCACTGGTCTTCAGATCACCAGCTAGTTCTCTCTGTATTTTGATCACATATAGCGCTGGATCGAAACAGAAAGGCCATGGACCCTGAGAGGAGGAAGTAAGTAGGTAGAAAGAGTGAAAGTGGGCGGAGAGAGATAAGGAAGAGGTAGGAAGGAGGTAGGAGGTTGACAGGAAGGATGAGAATGGGTGGAAAGGGGTTAGAGATGTAAGAGATGGGGATGGACATACAGAGGAATACAAGAAAATAATACCCAGAGCTACTTACTTTGATCGAAGTTGGTGGTAGTCTGGGATAGCTCTATCATCTGTTTAATCTCATCACTTTGTGCTGTCCGGTTCCTCCGCAACTGAGCGGCAGAGACTGAAATTCAGTACGAGTATACCAAGGCTGGTATTCACGTATGCTCACAGTCTCATGGAATACTTGATCATACACACATCACTGCAAGTCTTCAGCATTACAGCTCAACCTTATCAGTGAATCACATCCGTACACTGAATCCATCCCTCTGACCCCCTCTCCTGCCACCTCAGCACCTCGCATCCTCTCTCCTCACGCAGCACCTTTGTTCGAACCTCAGTGTACAAGCAGAAGCGAACCAAGGAATACGTTTGGCAGTGGATGGTCGAGTGTCACGGGGAAATGGCGGCGACGGCAGCACCTAAAACTGGAATGGGGAAGTAGGACGATATATCATGTGGAGGGAGAAAAAAACGAGGAGGAAGAGGGCGCAGAGAAGAAAAGAAAACAACTCCTATTTTACAACATGTAACTTCCAATAAGGTGGACGAGAGTCGGGACAGAAAGAGGTAAGAGTGAGTTTGAGAGGGAAATGATCACTGAAAAGATTCTTTCAACACGAACCAGTGAAAAAAATATGAGAAATTCAAGGTGAACAAAGAGAAACATCTAAGCAAGAGGGAAACAAGTGTGTAGGATGATGTGAACTGGGGTGCCAGTGTTAAAGATAGAAGATTTCGTGATAAGAAAGAAATCATTTTAATACGTTTGCCTTAGTGCTAATCGCTGAGTCATCAAACAGGGAATTCCGGCAATTTAAGTCACCAAGGAGAAGAATCGGAGGGGGGAAGAGAATGAAGTAGGGGAAATTCTAGAAAATCAAAATGGACAGATGAGAAATAGAGTGAGTTCACAGCGATCCACTGACGGGAACAACACCAGGAAAAGTACGAGGGATAGGAAAGGAAACAGGAAAGGAAATAGTTTTGCGAGACAGGATGCTGAATGTACAGGCTGACAAAGAGAATCAAGATTGAGCACAGTTGGGTCAGACAGCCAATTTGGGCTGTACTTGGCCAGGTGGCCAAAGCAGCAGCAGGAAGAGCACTGGCAAGGTGGGAGGAATATATTCTTGAACGGAGAGGACATTGCCACGGCCTGCTAAAACAAGGCCTCTTCATCGAAAACCTGGGAGGGGGAGAGAGCTCTTGCTCGCAGTCATGGAGGCAACACGAGACGCTTCTGTTCCTCCGTCTTCTTCTGCCTGCGACCTGTCATGGGGGCAGAGAGTAGACTCCAGCCAGCTCAGGGCCAGACTAAGCTAACTGGTGCTTTGGTTTGGTTCAACGTTGTTGCAGGATATGGATTCAATAAGCGCCATGACAGTGACATTGATGTTTTCGTCCACCGCACGGCGATCGTTGAACCGAACCCACGGCACCTTCAACGCTCCCTCGGCGATGGGGAATTGGAGTTCAGTCTCTTCGGGACTCCCAAGGGTCCTGAGGTTCGCGATGTCACTGGACTGTGGGGGCATTGCCATGCAGGGTTCTTCCCATGCATGTCGGCACCCCACAGCTTGGGGGTGCAGAGCTGAGGGTCCTGGGAGTCCTGGGGGGACTGCTACCATCATTGAGATGTGTATTGCGATGGCAAAGGCTTTTGCTGGGGGTGACAAGGGGGCTTTACACATTCTCCTCCCCATGATCTTTGAGGAGAATGGGCTGCCCAGCCTTGTCATTCCCGAATGCTTTGCCTGCGATGTTCATTTTGTACCTCGCCAGCGGGAGCATCGGGCCCAGCCGCAGCCATCGCCTAAACCCCACAGAACACCGCGGAAACGGCTGCGGCTAGACGCCCCCCGTCAACTGGCGGACTGTTTCCTGTGATGACCCTAGACTGGCCTCGACCATGCTAACGGAATCGGCAGATATCCACCCTCTGCCGCCTGAGATCTGCCTCTGTCCCCATGCTTGAGGAGTCGACGATCAGTTCCTCAGATGGGGAGGAGGCGGCCCCCCCTGCTGATGAGGGGAGTCGCCCATTTGGCCCCCCCATTATTGACTATAAAGATCGGCTGGAAGTTGCCTCCTACCAACGCCTCCTGACGCTCGATGCTCACTCCGGGTCGTATCGGCTTGGAGTTACGAATTACTTCACGCTTTACAATCTACTCCAAGCTGTCGACCTGGGTGAGGCTATTCCACCAAGTCTAATTGTCAGGGGGAGGAGGTAAGTCTGGTCGATCTACGATCTTTTTATTTTATGCTGCCCCCACGAATGGTGCAGTGATGTGCTGGCTCCTACCACGGTGCGACTTTCATACCTTTTGTTTGTCTTTCTATATAGTATTTTGTTCAGGCCTAATGCCCAAGGTGTGGGTGATGGCCATAAAGCCCTAACCAACCAACAAAAAATGAAAACCTGACATCATTAGTGTAGGCTGAGACAGGTCCAGCCTACCCGCGCTACTACCTGCTATCCAGCTCACTAATAAATCTGATACAAGGTTTTTGGTAGTAATACCTTTTCTATCTATCTATTGCCAGACTCCTCGATCCCGTTCGGGGGGGCCACAAACAAATCGCCTCCATGTGGCCCTGTCCCCTGCCATTTCACTGCCCCCCTCCCAACGCACAACCCCCTCTCTCATATACCTCTCCACCCCATCCCTCCATCTCATCCTCGGCCTCCCCCTCCCTCTTACCTCCTCCAACTCACTCACATACACTCTCTTCGTCAGTCTTTCACCCTTCATCCTCTCCACATGACCAAACTACTTCAGTGTATTCCTTCAAACACTGCCTATCACATCCACATCCACACCACAATGCTCTTTTATATCCTCATTTGTCAGCCTGTCTCTCAATGTGACTCCACAGGCTCCTCTTAAATAACTCATTTCCACTGCTCTCTCTCTTGCCTTGTGTCCTTCCAGCAACGTCCAAGCATCACTTCCATACGTTAGAGTTGGTATCACAATATTGCCATGTAATAACTTTTTCACTTCGATGCTCACTTCCCTGTTTCTTATCACTGCCTTCAAGGAACCAACAACCTTTCTTCCTAGTTGTACGCTTTCAAGCACTTCACCCTCCAAACTTCCATCTTTATTCATCACAGTCCCAAAGTACGTAAATGTACTCACATTTTCCATATCCTTATCATCCAGCCTCACTGTACATTCATTGACTTCACTTCTCTCGAAGACCATAACTTTACTCTTGCCTACATTCACCTTTATATATATATATATATATATATATATATATATATATATATATATATATATATATATATATATATATATATATATATATATATATATATATATATATATATATATACACACACAATAGAGAGAGAGAGAGTTTGAGAGAGAGGGAGAGAGAGAAATAGATCGATAGATAGATCGATAGACAGATAGATAATTATTGAACTATACAGTTGATTATATTGCTTCATTTTTAATAAAGTATATAAGTAAATCTTCACATCTTAATCCAACACCTATTATTTTGTTGAAAGTGTCAATATTTTTCACCAGGAGACTTATAAACAAACAACAACAGATTTTATTAACAGCTTAGCATGATTTATAAGAGTTTTAACATCAAAACTATGTCCTGTACACCCGACACAGGGAACTCTGCCATTTGCCTTCACGTTTTACATTAAAAATGCTGCAGGGGTATTATAGATGCATTTTGCCATAAGTACATCATACCACTACCATTACACTTAATAATTATACTAGAGATTTTAAACCAAAAAACAAGATAATAATAATAATAATCATCATCATCATCACCATCATCATCATCACCATCATCATCATCATCATCATCATCATCCGGAACTCCTTTCCCACCCAAGGGAGGGTGAGTAGCAATGTCCCGACAGCCCAAAATTGCCCAATCCAATGGGCCATGCTTCCATTCACTCATCATTCAAGCCTCCGGAATCCTGGCTCTATCGGATACGCCAAAAACATTCACTACGTTCTGTAGCTTCACATAATCGTATCCGACAGAGTTAATCCAGACGCCGCCACTTTAAAAAGGGGTGCCAAAAGTCCCTGATCATGCACTTCTCACAAAATTCATCCAGCCAGCTCTATCTCCTGTCAGTTCCCTAGCCTCACCGACTTCCAAACCTCTCTTCCTCACACATTCATCCACCATACCTCTCCACCTTCTCCTTGGCCCACCTCACCTCCTCCTTCTTTTGAATTCGCTCAGATATACCTTCTTCACCACTCTGTTGTTATCCATTCTCTCCACGTGACCATACCATCTCAGTACACCCTCTTCATTTCTGGTGTCCACCGACTTCCTCACTCCGCATCTTTCACGAATCACATTATTTCGTATCCTATCCACCCTCTGTACTCCATATACATTCCTCAGCAGTCCCATCTCCACTGCTCTTACTCTTGACTTTTTCATTTTCATGCCACACCATAGTCTCACATCCATATGTTAACATGTAAACCTCGTGCAGCTGAAACACTCAAACCTATGTTTCTTATCAAGGCCTTCATTGCACCAGCTACTTTTCCTCCTTGCATCACTCTACTTTCAGCTTCTTTTGCACATTTTCCTCTCTTTTCTATCACTGTACCCAGGTATTTGAACTCTCTCACCAATTCCAGTCTCTCTCCATTCACTGTTACATTGCACTGAAGTCATCCTTCTCTCTCAGCAATCGTCACTTTACTCTTTTCAACATTTACTCTCAAGGAACGACGCTTACAGACATCAGGAAAACTCTGCACTAGCCTGCCAAGTTCATGTCCGGTACTTGCAAGCAGTACTGCATCATCACCATACAACAAATTTGAGATATTCCATCCATCACCATTTATTACCAATGCCACCCTCTCTCCATTACTCGTGTTTTCACTTCTCTCATCACGCCATCCATATATATATTGAACAACCATGGGGACTTTACACAACGTTGTCGCACGCCCACACTGATCGTGAACCATTCACTTAGATGCCCATTAACCCTGACACATGCTTCACTACCATCATAAAAACTCTTGATGGCACCCAGCAGGTTACTCTCTACACCGTACATGGCAAAACTTTCCACAATCCTTGTCTGTCCACTTTGTCAAATGCTTTTTCCAGATCCATGAATGCCAAAAACACCTTATGGTCCTTCTGACAAGCCTGCTCTACTATCTGTCTCGCTGCAAATATTTGGTCCACACATCCTCTGCCACTCCTAAAGCCACCCTGTTCATCACTCACTAGGACTTCCGATATCTCTCTTACTTTTTCTATAATAATTCTTCCATATACCTTCCCTACAACACTCAGTAAGCTTATGCCACGATAATTCTTGCACTCACTTCGTTCACCTTTATTTTTGTACAGGGCTACAATCACAGCCTCTTTCCACTCTGCAGGCACAGTTTCACTCATCCACGCCTCTTACATATCTCCAACAAGCACTTCATTCCATTCTCTCCAGTACATTTAGGCATCTCTGCATACACCTCATCAACCCCAATTGCTTTCTCATTTTTCAGCTGCTTCACAGCACTCTTCACCTGCGCGAGTGTCACGTCTCCTGGCACTGGATTCCTTCTCTGCATATCCCCAAAACCAATCATGTTTACAGCTGCTTTGCTCTCTCTATCCCCATTCATCAGGCTTTCAAAATATTCTTTCCATCTGGTCCGTACTTCATCTCGATGGGTTAATAATCTACCACCTGCATCCTTCACACCATTCCACTTCTTTCCGCTTTCACTTCTACATTTCCGCAACAGTTTCCCAGAATAACTTTCTATTTTCAGAGTAGTTCGCATTCATTTTTCTTCCTAGATCCTCATTTACCTTCTTCTTTTTCCTCTTCTCACTAGTCTCTTTACATGCTTCTTGTTCTTGATATACTCAGTTCTTATTTCAACTGAACCCCTATCCTGTAACCAGTTTAGCCACTTCTTCCTCTTTTTCCTCCACTGCTCTCTTTACCTCCTCATCCCACTGCATCTCGTACCTTTCTTCTCTTTAGTTGTTACTCTTGCCACACCACACACTTCTTTAGCATTCCTAACTAAGAAATCCCTATATATGCATTCCACAGTCTGTCCAGATCCATTTCATTCCAATTCAGTCCATTCTAACTCGTTCTCTACTTTGGTCCTGTATTCATCTGCCATTTCGTTGATCTTCAGCTTCCTCAACTTTCAGTCTTTCTCCCTGACTGTTCCTCTCCTGATCCACCTCACGCACTCTCAGCTTGATCTTGCATACCACAGTCATATGAATCTGACAGACCTCCACATCGTCCTCTCACAGCCCTCGTATCAGCAACCATTCCAATCATCGACCTCTTCTACGAGTATTTAACAAATCAGGCTTCTTTCAACACGATCCCCGTTTCCTTTATGCCATGTATATTTATGTGCATCTCTGTGTTTGAAATAACGGAAGTTACAAATGCACAACCTCCTCTCCCTGACATATCGTTTAGTCTCTTCCCATTATAATTTTCTCCTGGTACTCTGTAGCAACCCGTTATGTCATCCTCAGGACCAGTGCCTACTCTTCTGTTCATATCCCCCGATCACATATTCACTTTTATAGCTCCTGGGCATTTTCTCCCACTACTTCACCCACCTCATCCCAAAACTTGTCTTTCTCTCTCTAACTCCTGTCCTCACATGGTGCATATGCTACAATCACTGCCACTTTCACCTTCCTCAAACTTGAACTTGACATACAGTACATACACCTCCGAGCTGACACATTTGTAGTCTCTCATTTCACTCTGCCACACCTCATTCATCAACAAAAGCAAGTCCCCTTCCTTGCATCTTCCTCGCCCATTCATTCCCTGATCTTACACATTTCACACCCTCCCACTCCTCCATACTTCGCACCCCTTTCAACTCTTCGTTTCATACACAATGCCATCACGGCATATCTCGCACTCTTAAACACATTCACCACTTCCACCCTCTTGCTCTCCTCATTCACACCTCTCACATTCCACATGGCCACGCGAATCTGCCCATTTGGTTGGGGCCCCCTGTGTGCAAGTTTTGGGCCACTCCAAGGCTCTCTGGGAAATGACTGCCATGAGTTAAGTGATTTTGGATAGGGGAATAATAATAATAATAATAGTAATAATAATAATAATATTAATCTATCTATCTATTGCCAGACGCCTTAATTCCTTATATGGGGTGCCACAAACAAATCGCCTCCACGTCACTCTGTCCCTCATTATTTCACTGCCCCGCTCCCCAATTCACACACCCCTCTCTCTCATATACCTTTCCACTCCATCCCTCCATCTCATCCCTGGCCTAACTCTCCCTGCACTCCCTCCACCTCACTCCACATACACTCTCCTCGTCGGTGTCTCTCTCACCATCCCCTCTCCACATGGCCAAACAACCTCAGTGTGTTTTTTTTTCTTTAACGCTTCCTATCACATCCATATCCACACCACAACGCTCCCCTTCACATTCTCATTTGTCAGTCTGTCTCTCCATGTGACTCCAGAGGGCTCCTCTCCAGATAACTCATTTCCACTACTATAACTCTTGGACTTGTGCATCCCTCTCCAACTTAACATCCAAGCTTCACTTCCATACGTTAGAGCTGGTATCACAATAGTATCATGTAATAACTTTTTTCACTTCCATGCTTACTTCCCTGTTTCTTATCACTGCCTTCAAGGAACCAGCAACCCTTTCTTCCTCGTTTTATGCTTTCAAGCACTTAACCCTCCAAACTTCCATCTTTACTCATCACAGTACCAAAGTACACTTAAATGTACTCACCATTTCCATATCCTCATCATCCAGCCTCACTGTACATTCACTGACTTCACTCACTCTCAAAGACCATAACTTTACTCTTTCCTACATTTATCACCTTTATCAGTAGATTCCGTTTCTTACACACTCTCCCAAACTCATCCACCAAGCCTTGCTGAAAGCTCCCTTTCATCTTCACTTAACAACACAGATATCATTCTGCTAAACACAAGTACAGGAAGTTACCAAACACTGCCACTCTCTAATTAGGACCACTCCAACATCTACTGCCCTACTTTGTATGTCTTTTATAACCCCATCCATATACAGACTGAACATCCCTGTTTCAACCCGACCTTCAGATAGAAAAAACTCATCTCTAGTTCACTATCCACAGCCACTGCAGCCTTAGCACCCTCATACATACTCTTCACAGCATTCAAACAACTTCCCATCTACTCCATATATTCTTAATACTTTCCACAACTCCTTGTCTATCCATCTACCTGTCATATGCTTTCTCTCCAAATCCATGAAGGCCACATACAACTTCTGTCCCTTCTCTAGAGACTTTTCCACTAAAGATCTAAGAATGAATATCTGATCTACACAAACACTCTTCCTTCCTAAAGCCTCCCTGTTCTTCTCCAACTAATTCCTCTGTTATTTCCCTAACCCTCTCAGTAAGTAATCTCTACCATATACTCTTTCCTATTATACTAAGAAGACAAATGCCCCTATGATTACCACACACATCTTTTTCCCCTTTCCCTTGCGTACAAGGGAATAATCTATACCCGACTTCCAACCCTCCGGGACTCTGCAGCCTTCTTCCCAGGCCAATCTCTGCACATCTTCCACATCCATTCTACTACTATCTCTCCCCATGCTTCAGCATTTCACCACACAGTCCATCAATTCCTGGGGGACTTTCCCAATTTTGACTTTCTTCATTGCTTCCACAACTTCCATCCTACAGAACTTTAACTTCCTATCTTCTCACCTCCCTCTTTCTCCCAGCCATTCCCCAGCCACTTATACTCGCATTACTTTCATCTCTCTATGTTCAACTGTTCATTAAAGTGTTCTCTCCATCTGCTCACTTTTTCTTCCTTCTCAGCTAGTAATCTACCATTTTTATCTTTCATTCCCCTACTAACTTAATTGCCATCCTGTCTGACTCTCTTTACTCCTCTTTCCAGAACATTTTCTTACATTCCTTCAACTTGACACTCACATTCATTCCAAATTCCTCATCCACTCTCTTCTTACTCTCTCTTACTAATCTTATCACCTCTCTCTTCCTTTCTACATATAACTCTTTCTTCCGTCTCTCAACTTCCTTCCCTCGCCCCCATTTCTCACCATCCATTCATTATATGGTTTTTGTCTTTTGTGCCACAGTCTGTCTCACCTCTTCATTCCATCATGAGTTCCTTGCACCTCCCTTCGTCTTGTCTTCATCCCCACACACCACCTCACATGCTGCACATATTTCTTCTGTGAATATCTTGCACACACCTTCCACGTCCCCCATCTGCTCCAATTCATATTTACCCAATTGTTCCTCCAATTCTCTCTTATGTTTCTGCCTTTTCTCATCCTCTTGTAACCTTTCCCACTCTCCTTATATATACTCCTTCCTTCCATCCTTAACTTCTTCTATTTTCTTCATTTTACTTGGACCTTGATTCTAACCACCACCAAGTGGTGGTCAGAAAGTCCACTCCGCCAACCTCTATATGTTCTTGCATGGATTACACATCTTCGCATCCTTTCATCCACACACACATAATCAGTCATTGCATTGCTTTCATTCCAGTTCACCATCCACCCCTTCTCATCACTGCCATGTATACCTGTGTATCATTTTGTGCCCTGAAGAGGGTATTGGCTATCACCAACCCCTCTCCCAGCACAAATGCTCACTAATGCACTGCCATTCTCATCTATCTCATGCAGGAACACCCCCACTCACCAACTACTACATCCACCTTCACATTTCCCTACTTTATAATTCATATCTACCGGTCAAAAACACTCTTTCACTCCCTTTCAAAGTTTTTTCCCATGCACACTTCCACATTAGTCCAGAGACTCTTCTCTCAGTCTGCTTGCACGATCTTACGTTGGCACATACACGCACACAATCGTCCACATTTGTATTCCAACATTCCAGTCTTACCCACACAATCCTTTGAGCCAACTCGATCCATACTGTCTCATATTGTCCTTTCATTTGTTACTCACAAGAATACACACTCCCTTCTTTTCCCCTCTCATTCTCACATACTCCTGCACATATACCCCGTCCATACTCCACATTCTCTCACACTGTCACCTCTCCCATTTAGTTTTTAGTTAATCCAAATACATGCACCTTCGTGCCCTCAAGCACCTGGACAATCTCTTTCTCTTTCAACTCATCATTTGCATTCCTTACATTCCCACAGTCACCATCCATATCATGTCTTGTTCGGTTCTTAGTCGTCATTATTTGGTCAGTCCTGGTCCGAGGCTTCTTGTTAGTATTTTTAGTTAGTTGTTTTCCTGGGAGGGGCACAAACCCTCACACCAACCCACTTGCTGTCGCAGGGAACACGTGTTGGTTATAAGGTTACCACCCAGCATTGCTAAATTATTTCCCTGGTTTAAAAGGAAATTCTTTGGCATGCCACTCGAGCTACCCTAATAACAGAGTACCACTACACTAAGTGGTGGATGATGTGAGCTCCTCCACCTACTACCACCTAATAATAATAATAATAAAAATAATAATAATAATAAAAATAATAATAATAGTAGTAGTAGTAATAGTAGTAGTAGTAATAATAATAATAATAATAATAATAATAAGAAGAAGAATGACGACAATAATAATAATAATAATAATAATAATAATAATAATAACAATAATATAATCCATTTTACTGGTTCTTCATACACACACACTCAGAGAGAGAGAGAGAGAGAGAGAGAGAGAGAGAGAGTTTAAAAATAATGGGAGAGAGCAAAGGGGGTGAGAAAGAATAGAATTAAAACACATAAAAGGGCTGTGATAGAAGCATTTTGCTATAAAACCATTATAACACAAAAATTTCACTTAAAAATTAATGATAAAAGAATTTTGAAAGTACTTGTATAACTCTATACATCAGACACAGGCAACTCGGCCCTTTGTCCTCAGATCTTACCTTAAACACATTGCAGGGATAATAATTATGACAGAAGCATTTTACTATTAATGCATCATGACTCCAGTAAATTATAACATTAATTATTATTTAATACTTCATCATAATATTTACTGAGATATTTCAGGCATTTTTTGGTCAGTGTTTTAATCTTTCTCTTTTTTCCCCAAGTTCATTAATGCACAAAGTAAATTATTTTCTTTAACACAAAAATTATTTAATAGAGCATTGTTGTTGCTGTTATTAATATTATTATTAATTTCACTATTATTAATTTCACATGTGGAGAGAATGGAGAATGAAAGACTGACTAAGAGGGTGTATGTAGGTGAGGTGGAGGGAGGGAGAGGGAGGGGTAGACCGAGGATGAGGTGGAGGGATGGAGTTGAGAGGTTTAGGAGGGTGGGGGGGGTGAGGGGGGGGGAGGGCAGTCAAATGGTGGGTGACAGAGTGACTTGGAGGCGTTTTATCTGCAGCCACCCTTTGCGGGAGTAGGGCGTCGGGCTATAGATAGATAGACAGATAGACTATTTTATTATTATTATTATTATTATTATTGTTGTTGTTATTACTATTATTATTATATTATTATTACTATTATTATTATTATTATTATTATTAAGCTTCACCATATAAGTGTAGAAGGTTGTGAAGCTTATTGTTTTCATCAGTATTATTATTACCGGTATTATTATTATTTTTTTTTCAATGTACTTTTTTCTTCAATCTCCATAGTATACATGAAGGTACCCTTGGGTAAGCCATGTCGTTGTGCCAAAAATTAATGGTCTTGACCAATTCTTAACCCATTTGATGCTGTTGACGTATATATATGTCCACACGTTTTGTCACTGTCAGTCCCATTGACGTATATAAACGCGCATCAATTGCAAGGTCCCTAATTTGCACAACTTTCAATTTTCGCACATGATTTTTGGTATGTATACATGGGACACCTTCCTCTACAAGATGCCAGCAAGGACAATGCCTTTCCGCGCATGACTTCCCCCCCTCCGCACCCCATTTTCTCGGCAATTCATCTGTTACCAGTGACCTGGCCAGTAAAGACATGTCGTGCCATGGTACGAAATTCAGGGCCAGGGTGATTCTTCAATCAATGACAATGTGGAGGACAAAGTTTATGTAGCATTAGAGGATGAAACAGTCAGAAATGATGATCAGGTAATGTCACCAAAAAAGGTCAGATATGTTGATGTGTTTGGTGAGTGAAACAATGCTTATATTGCCTATATTAAGTGTGAAAACCAACATACTCTCGTACATTTGCATATAAATTCATACCAAATAAATAAACACCGTTTATGAGTGGTGTGGAATAGTTACTCCTCCCATAGAACTTCGTTTTCTTTGGAGACAGCCTGATAGAAAACCAAGTAAGGTGCAAAGGGTACTGCTACCTGTATCGAGAGTTTTAAAACCTCAGGTGAGCGATTTCCTCCATGAATTTTCAATGTTTTTCACCAAAAGTGAAGGTTTGAGCCAAAGAATTTTTTTTTCCAAAATTGATCAGGATGGGGGGGAGTCAGTGGTGGAAAATCGGTCCGGATGTGGCAGGTTAAAGGTCCATATACTCATTTTTATTATAAAAATTTCATATTTGAAATTGAAATATCAAAGGAACTAATTGACATACAGCCATTTTGGACGAAAATCCTATAGCATAAAATCTTTACTGCGAATTTTTTGGCTTAATACTTTGACATCTGTCCTTGTGGAAGTACTGAATTCAAATCTGGTCAGTGTTTTCTTTACAAGCCACGTTTTAGAGAAAGCCACAAAAACTTTAACCCCCGTACACCGGTGGGCATGTTTACCGATGTTTTGCATGTGCTGCTTGGGGTTATTCGGACTCCGACAGACTCTCAAAAAATATTTGCCAAAAATCAGTTATTAGTCCTAGAATATTAAAATTAAGTATGCTTATGGCACATGCATTCAGCTTTCTCCTGGAATGTTTGTTGAGCCTTCATCAGTTTACTGTAGGACTTGTGGAGACCTCTGAAGTTGGGTAACAAAGTCTCCACTTTTACATTTCCCGACAACCCGTAATATGATTACCACAGCCAGATATTAACACTATAAACACTACTCCTATGATTTTCAAGTAATTTGGGATCACATACTTCAAAAAAAACAACACTGTGAAAGCAAACGAAAATTATGGAGCACGTCTGACCAAATATCAGCACTTGCGCTAGTTTGCTTTCGGTACACTGGTCATTTATTATTCATAAAACCCTTCACACTTTATATTTCTATTACTATATAACACTTATATATATCCTACAGTCTTTATTCATAAGTTTCCTTCAGTAGTATTAGTTTATTGTCACTGTAGGGATTCAATTTCTTTCAGTAAAATACGTAGCATTCACTTTCTCGTCCTGTATACTAGCATTGAGAGTAGATGTCACTTTCATCTTCACTCTCATAACTCATAGTATTCAGACATGCTAGAGTGAAACTTTCACTTTCATTACTCCTAGGGTATATATTCGTATTCTTATAATACTACTCATTTGTTTCTATTTACGTTCTCTATTTTATTTACGTTATTTACATTTCTATTTTATTTACACTGTGTTATGCACTGTCACTTGAAGTAACTTATAAAACTGTTTTCCATTGTTCACGTATATTTACATTCATTACTTTCACTTACTGTTTACACATTATTTACATATTATTTACAATTCCACTTGCACTGTTTTACTCAATAGAAAGATGGTAGTCACTCTTTTATCAATTGTCAGCCCTTTACCTCTTTCCACACGAGGTTTAGTAGGGGTAAAGGTCACAGGGCCCTTTGCGTGGGTGAAAAAGTCCCTGAAGTCCAGCAAGAAGAAACAGACGTACCTCTACTTCGGAAGATGAAGGTAAACTGATAAGGGAGGGCCAGGGTAGAGGGCTTCATAGGGAATATTCAGTGCTACCAATGTTAGCTCTTGAAACAGCTATGTATAGCACTGAAATGATTGGCAGGAAATCTAGACATTACATTATAAATTAGGTAGTTCCAGGTGAATGTAAATATCACTTAGGCTTCTTCTTTCCCTCCTTACATGTATATTTATTACGAAAATAGATTATACGGCATATTTCAAGGGGAAAAAAACATCGAAAATTGTGAAAGCAGGTGCATGTGAGGTGTTGTCAGGTGATAATTAAGCCAATTCCAGGTGTATGGCACTCTCACTTACCTGTATTTCTTTCTTGTATATATTATTTGGTATAAGAATAGGGCATAGGGGCTTATTTCAATGGATGAAATCAGTGAAAAATTCCAAGGGAAAGATTTACTCAACATAACCTTACCTGACCGGGCAGAGGCGAGAGGATAGGGTAATGGAGGGGAGTAGGGAGGGGCGTCCAAGAACAGGGAGAAATGGCTAAATTGTCAACAATGGATGGGAGTACTGATGAGATTAGGAGTGCTGACTAGTGTTGGACGTGGCAGTACTGATAGATGATACAAGCCCCCACTTGGAAGCCTGGGTGAATTCAAAATAACACAGAATCACCATGATGCCCCATGATATGATCCCTTGCTCCCAAGCGTCACGAAAGTGACGCCCCGCGGTTAAGGGGTTAAAGCTACAACTTTCCAGATATAGAGCTGTGATCTCTCTAATGATATGAAATGAATATGGTTACAGTTAAGCATAAAGTTAACCAGTTATTGAGACAAAAGTAAAATTTGAATACACATTTTCCAACGCCTTAGTCTTCAGATCTTATTGATTGTGCACAAGACATTGCCTTAAGGTCTTGAAAACTTGTTTAAATTACACATACCATATAAAATATGATAAATAGTTATGGCGAAGCTTTCTAATTGAGGCTACACAATAAGAATGGGTAACTAATTTTTATTTATTACTTTTTTTTTTTTAAGTCTTGATGATATTATACATGAAGGTACCTTAGGGTGATGCAAATTCTTATGCCAAATATAAATGACTTTGACCCTGTTTCTGAAGGTCATACATTCATTTTTTGTATGGAAAAATTGCCTATCTGATATTGAAATATCTCAAAAGCCAGTTGAGCTACAGCTATTTGGTTGAAAATCCTATGATAAAAACGTTTGCTGAGAACTTTGGCTTAATATTTTGCCATTTAGCCTAGTAGAAACTAATAAAATCTGCATGGTGTTTTTATTTCAAAACTTTTAAGAGAAAACCACAAAAGCTGCAAAGCTGCAACTTTACAGGTATATAGCTGTGGTCCCTCTTATGGTCTGAAAGGAATATGGTTACAGGTGAGCAGACAGTTAGCCAGTTATTGAGGCAAATGTGAAAAATACCCATTTGTTCATCGACATCTTTGTCTTCAGATCTTGATATATCAAAGAAAGCTACCATTGGTTGTTCTAAGTACGTTCCAAATATGAATGATCCTGAACTACTTTTAAAGGTCACATACTTGTTTGATGCCAAAATTTCATACCTTATATACCATAAATACGGTAGTTATGGCCAAGTTCTCTCAGTGTGGTTACTCAGTAAGAATAGGTAACTCGGTATTGTTATTTTTCCGTATTACAGTATAGGGGTTCAGTTGAAATAAGAACTGAGTATATCGAGAGCAAGAAGCACACAAAGAGACTAGTGAAGAGGAAAAAGGAGGAGGTAAATGATGATTTGGGAGGAAAAATGAATGCGAACTAATCTGAAAATAGGAAGTTATTCTGGAAAGAGGGGTGGAAATGTAGAAGTGAAAGCGGAAATAAATGTGATGGTGTGAAGGATGCACGTGGTAGCTTACTAACCCATGGAGATGAAGTACTATGGACCAGATAGAAAGAACATTTTGAAAGCCTGATGAACAGAATAGAGCAAGCAGAGCGGCTGTAAACATGATTGGTTTTGGGGATGTGCAGAGAAGGAACCCAGTGCCAGGGGACGTGACACTGCGCACAGGTCAAGAGCGCTGTGACACGAGTGAAAAATGGGAAAGCAGCTGGGGTTGATGAGGTTGTATGCAGAGATGCCTAAGTGTGGTGCAGAGAGTGGAATGAAGTGCTTGTTGGAGATATGTAAGAAAGGCATGGATGAGTGAAACTGTGCCAGCAGAGTGGAAAAAGGCTGTGATTGTAGCCTGGCACAAAAATAAAGGTGAGCAGAAGTGAATGCAAGAATTATCGTGGCATAAGTTTATTGAGTGTGGTAGGGAACGTATATGGAAGAATTATTATAAAGTAAGAGAGATATCAGAAGTCCCTAGTGAGTGATGGACAGGTTGGCTTTAGGAGTAGCAGAGGAGGATGTGTGGATCACGTATTTGCAGTGAGACAGATAGCAGAGAAAGGTTTATGAGAAGGACCATAAGGTGTTTATGGCATTCATGGATCTGGAAAAAGCAAACGCCAAAGTACACAGCGAGGGATTGTGGAAAGTTTTGCGTATGTATGTGTAGATGGTAAGCTGCTAGGTGCTGTCCAAGAGTTTTTATGATGGTAGCGAAGCATGTGTGTAGAGGTTAAGGGGCATCTAAGTGAATGATTCACGATCGGTGTGGGCATGTGACAAGGTTGTGTGATGTCCCCTTGGTTGTTCAATATGTATATGGATGGGGTGATCAGAGAAGTAAAAACACGAGTAATGGGGAGAAGGGATGGCGTTGGTAATGAATGGCGATAGATGGAATAGCTCAAATCTGTACTTTGATGATGCAGTGCTATGTACAGTTACCGGACAAGAACTTGGTAGGCTAGTGCAGAGTTTTGCTGATGTCTGTGAGCATTGTGTCTTGAGAGTAAATGTAGAGAAGAGTAAAGTGATGGTTATTGAGAGAGAAGGTGACTCACTGTGTGATGTCACAGTGAATGGAGAGAGACTGGAATTTGTGAGAGAGTTCAAATACTTGGGTACAGTGATAGAGAAGAGAGGAAAATGTGCAAAAGAGGTTGAAAGTAGAGTGACACTATGAAGAAAAGTAGCTGATGCAATGAAGGCCTTGATAAGAAACAGAGGCTTGAGTGTTGCAGCTGCACGAGGCTTACAGCAGGGAGTGTTAGTGTCAGCTTTAACATATAGATGTGAGACTATGGTGTTGGCATGAAAATGAAATGTCAGGAGTAAGAGCAGTGGAGATGGGACTGCCAGAGGAATGTATGTGGAGTACAGAGGGTGGATAGGATACGAAATAATGTAATTCGTGAAAGGTGTGGA
>NC_137009.1:8418339-8478116 GCF_032717465.1 Coenobita brevimanus
AGTGAAAACAACATCCGTCCCCGAGCTCCTCCGGAACGGGGACAGGTAATAAAGAGGTGGCAACTCTAGGCTAAGTCAAAGCAAAAAAAGTATAGATCCCATCGTTCTCCAACTGTCTCGTCCATTCCCAGGGCCACTGGACTGGAATAGTGGGTGATGTTGAGTTCGGGCGAGCCAACTTCTCCTTATGCCTAGGCATGATGCAGGAGCGAGCAAATTCACTGGATCCTACCATGATGTACTTCATGGAAACCCTCACCTTCATGACAGCCAAAAGTCCTCCGAGTGCGCCCTGGCAGAATCTCATCACTCCTTTCCAGCGTGAGTTAAAGTAGAATATTCCAACATAATCAATATGGTGGGTTGTGCCCCGACTCTTATTCCTTCTGGGTTTCACTAACTCACCAGCTATTTCTTCCTCTGTCCTTTTCCATCCCTGAGACTCAACAGCAAGTCTCACAGTATTTTGGTGCTCTCCTTTTAAGTCACTTGAGTCAAAGTAGGCAGTTCAACCTCAACCTAAGGCCAAATCAGTATTTCCAAAGTGAGTCACACTAGGCCATTTTCACCGAATGACAGCATAAGTTATTCCTGTATAAGGCATAGTATGAATTTTTATGCAAGTCAGTGTAAGATTTTTCAGTTTTAGTCAGTACAGGAAATTCCAATGTAAGTCAGTGTCAGATTTCCTACGTAAGTCAGTTGTTAATAACGTTGTTGCCTGGTGGTTAAGTGTGTAATTAAAGCGCTCCAATCGGATTGAGCAGGTGCAGGTTTATAACCAAGGGATGGTTGGGGTTTGTTGCTCACATAATGGCACTCAGGGATGAGTGAGGCTGGTCACTCTCATTTTAAATGTCAGGACCAACTTGCCTAGCCTCGGGCTCCTACGCTCCTCATGGGGAGGCATAGGGCTGAATGATGGATGAATGGATGGTAAATTATTCCAGCGTAAGTAAGAGTACGATATTTAAGTTCATGTATTAATTTCAATGCATATCGGAGTAGGAATTTCTAGCTCAAGTCAGTGTACGACTCTGCAACGTTAAGCCAATTTAGGAAAACGCCCACTTGAGAACAATGAAAGAAATTCGAGCGTGGTTCAAAGTGGAAAATTCGTACATACTTGCAGTGTAAGTGAGAATTTTCCATCATAGGCTAATTTCAAAGTGAATCGAAGTTGGTGATCCCAAAGCAAGTTAGGGTATTCCAACATGAGTCAAGTGAGACAGATGCAGTTTGACAAAATAAACAATTCAGATTCAAACAAAACGTGAGTCAGTTGTACTCAGTTTCAGAATAGGTCAAAGTCTACATTTTCAACATGAGTCAAAGTGCGCAATACAGATGGTAATAGCTGAGCTCATAATATTATTACCCTTCTTCAGGGTGTAGGAGCCTGAGCATAGCGCACTGTTTTCCAGTCCTAAAAAAATTAAGGGTGGTTCACCAGCCTGCTTGCACCGGTGACAGTACATGGACGCAAAACCTTCAGCCACCTGACCTTTTGGTCACACACTCACATATCCTATTCACCCATTTGTGTCTTGATCGATCACTTCTGAGTGCCATGGAAGACCAAAACGAAGATGGATGGATTTGATAAGTAGATGGCTGAAGAAGAATGGTTTGCTGGCTGTGCATGAAAAACAACTTGCAACGATAATCCTCGTAGAGAAAAGGTCAGCTCAAGAAACATCCGTGGTGGCCACTGAGTTGTATTTTATCATTTCCTGTAGAAACATATTATGTCCCGGAATCTCTTTCCGTGCCACATTATATTATTCCCTTTACATGAGCTAATTTCAGTTACTTCCTCTGCTGCGGATTTAGTTCGATGTACTTGAAGTGCAGTGGGTGTTTGAATGTGTGTGGTGATGTATACGAGGAATGAAGAAATTTTTACAGCAATATATTAATGCGTATCTGTTCTTTAGTGCATAATAACTTATTACATTTACATTGCAATGAGCGTATGAGTGTGTGGGGTGGTGTCTGTCTGCAATGGTTCTACTCTGTCAGTTTTCTACCGCATTCAGACCATTGTAATACTCTCCATTTCCACAGTACACCTTATTGAGCATTCCTTGCAATGACTGTGTTGATGTATGTGATAATTTTTGTGTGATGGTGTTTAATTTTAAAGGCCATATGCTTAGACGAAAATTTATGGGTTTCGCAATGTTAGGGGACGAAATGGAACGAAAATGATTGCTAATCAGAAAAAATACCCTTTCATCCATGTGTTTTCGTATGTTAGCGTTCGGTTCCACATTCCTCGCCCAATTTCGCGCTTCCCAACGCATTTCGGACCGGCTGAGCATACAGCTATAAGTTTGGTTACTGTACTTCATCGTTTTGTTTTTGTTCAGTTATATACACCAGATTATCTTAACACTTTAATTTCAGTGAAGGTGTGGGTGTGTGTGGTGGTGTCTGTGTGTGGTGGGGTTCTGCTCTACCATGCCTTCTACCATATTCAAGCCACCATCTCTTCCTCCCGCCTCCCGGATTCCCTCGCCTTTATGCACATCCTGGCTTCATTCCTTAGCCAGTCCCTCTATCGCCACCTCTTGCTCTCTGCGGGCAGGGTGAGGATTTCACTGTCTTTTCATCATCGCATGCTTTTATTTTGCACTTGCCATCATTCAGGGTATGGTCACACACACACACACACACACACACACACACACACACACACACATCAAAGGTAAACTCTCAACACTCACTCTAGAAACTGGGGCCACTCCCGGGTGATAAGGGACTTAATAATGTAATCCGTTTTTGGCTAGCTCATGCTGCCATTATTTTTAGTCACGTTTTCATGCTTGGTATCTTTCTTTTGGCCTGTGGCAGGCACTTCTACCATTCGGACTTAACCAATTCCCACCAGACTTGGAAACAATGTCTAGCCTATGACTTAGTTGTGTCCATAAGGTTTTGTTTGATAGGCAACTACTCCTTGCCTAGCAACGCCCTAAAAACTGTTTGTTTTTTCGTGCTTTTCACATTTTGAGCTGTAGAAACATACTAATGGGTGTAGGAAGCTCTGATTTCTTTGGGCACAGTCGTCATATCATTCCCTATCAGAAGTATGCCATCTATTTTCCCCTCTTTCCTGTAGTTTTCGAGCGGCAACCCTGCGAAGATTGGCCTCAGCATCCCTAGCAACCAGTACCGGTTTTAAAAAATGCTCCCCTAGTTCCCCAGCGACTCGATCGAATTGAATGAAACATTGCATGCTTATAGACATTGGCTAGTACTACAGGTTTCTGTTGTACACCTATGTGTTACGGCCGGGTCAGGGATCAAAGGTCATCAGATGCGAAAACGGTGAAAATAGGTAAAAACCACGATTATGCTAGCGCAAAATGATAAAGCTACAGAGACTGTTAAGCCAAGGTCATGATTCTTGGGTGGAATATTGCACTGTAATACTTCCATACAAAAATGACATTTAGTGTCGAAACTCACTTCCAGTCACTGGCAGTGGCACGTAGAATTTGTACCTCTGGTGGGCCATTCCGCAAGTTTCAAGTTCCCATTCTTCAAAGTGGGTGGATGCAATCATATGTAACTTTGCTTGCTTATAAACGTTAATGAGTACTTCAAGCGTGTGTTCGTACATGCATGACCTAAATCCGCCAAGTCAGGGGTCAAATATCATCAAGTGCAGAAAATAAGAAAAACGCTAAAATTACTACCTTGCTTCCGCAAAATGCAAGGCTCGAAAGATTATTAAGCCAGGGATATGATTCTCGGGTAGGATGTTGTCCTTCGGTACCGCCATACAAGAGTGACTTTTCATACCGAAGACATTTCTGGTCGCTGACAAAGCTTGGTCCGCTTAGAGCTGGCCATCGTCGCTTATCAGCTTGTCTAATTAAATAATGATAGACATTATATTTCATTAGGGGTTCTTTGATACTAGAATTTTTGGCAATTTAGAAATGTTACGCTAATATCTGATCACATACCGGTAATCTATTATGCTTGTATCGGTGACTGGAAGGTTATTACAGACCGCCCAGTGCAAAGTCTCGCAGATTCATAGAACACTGCCATTATTATCTGGTGTTCATTTAAAAAGTCATGATGTCATGATGTCGACTCAGGACGGTCCTAATCAAATTTCATCTTCATACGCTGATTTGGTGACATGTAAAAAGTGCAAATGATAAACCGAAGAAATAAGAGGTATTGAAGAAAATTAATAGCATAAGTTTGAAAGAAGTGTAGCAGCTGCCATCTTTCCCCAGGTGTTTATCGGGTTCTGGTTCCTATACGCCTTCTTGGTGACGACCCACTACAAGACCTCCCTCACCAGCAATTTAGCAGTACCCTTCATTCCCCAACCGCTAGACACACTCCAGCAGCTCCTTGGGTCCAACCTGAAGTATGGTGTTGTTGAAGATAGGGTTGGTATTCGCCAAACGGACCAAGACTCGTACATATTTGAGATTCAGGATGAAAAGCTTTTAATTAATTACTTTACACACTTCATTAAATGTATAACAAAAGTCCTCTTTCAGTTATTCGGTTAATATAATTTGGCACAAACTTGAGTTTCTAGAAACTCAGGATCCCCAGACAACCAAAACACAGGTTTAAAAAATCACTCATGCCCACTTTCATCGAAGGCAGGGGTCTCAGTGCAATGTGTGTGTGTGTGTGTGTGTGTGACAGAGAGAGAGAGAGAGAAAGAGAGAGAGAGAGAGAGAGAGAGAGAGAGAGAGAGAGAGAGAGAGAGAGGACCGTGGTAGAAAGAGAGATTGTACAAAGTACTCAGAATTTAACTGGACAGTAAAAGGACTCATTCGCATTCTTTATTATATCAGTGCAACACAAATCCTAACTGCAAAGAAGGACTGGGCAAGTAAGGTGAGATTTTAAAAGGCATATTCTTTAAGTATAATGAAAACTTGTCATCATATTCCACCTTCCTTCCCATTATGGCTCGGAACACCAACTCCTCATATTTGCATCCCAAAGTATCAAAGGGTGGACAGGGACGTGCTATGCTATAGCAACGAGAACACCATATATTGATTAACAAGGTATTCGCTCCTTTTAGTACATCCTCTAGATTCATGCTGCCTCCAATTCCACCTTCCCTGGTGCAGGAAATGGACGCCACCACGTGGTGGCACCGATATAGCCAGATAGTAAAGTTTTCTGATCAATTAGACATCACTTAAATCCTTGTCAATCATACGAAAGGAGGACGGGCTGCAGAAGAGGGACAGCTTCAGCCTACTGTACAGTCCACTGGATTCACATTCAAATGAACAACAGCACCTCCTCTACAACATCTTGATATCGTATATTCTTGTCTCTATCATATCATTGTATTCAGCAGTGTATTGACACCTTGCAGTGAATATGATAAAGGGTAATTAATATTATACTAAGTTCTAACATGTACTGATCTTACAATCAGGGATTAGAACATCAACTCTTCTCTACATCCCGCATCCCACTCTACCAAATGCTGTGGAGAGGCATGCAGTTCAACAACCAAGAAGACAGCATGCACATGGTGGTAGAAGGCACCTACTCTTTTATAAGCTTCCGCACCTTGCTCGTACTTCAGATGTTGATGCACAACGGCAACCCAAGGAGAAAGACTGATCTATATGTGGCCACGGAGGAGTTCTTTCCTGGCGGATACGTTTGGTTTTTGCCCAAAGTAAGTGACTGTAGAGTAAATGCGAGTCGTTTTTAGCATTTTCTTCCAGATGATGTCATATTATTTTCTCTGATTAGACAAAGATATAGAAATTTGAAATTGCAAAGTTTTAGTACACAAACTTTACAGAGCTGTAAGTATGGAACTAACATACTGTACAAAACATAAAAAGGAGTCTATTGCTGGATTTCAATCATCTAATGACATGGACGATGGGGAGTGAAGAGACAAGTTTAAAAAAATATGAGAGTGTTAAACCAGCTCGAGAATGGTATGGTAGTCAGTGAAGTTATTGCGAATAACAGTAACAGTTGAGTCGTGTGAAGAAACAATGTCATGGTGTCATTTAAAAAAAAAAAATCTAATATATTAATCACATAGCTTCCGGCCTCGTGTCGCCCAGATGTGATCTATCTATCCATTGCCAGACGCCTTAATCTCGTAAGGGGTGGCCACAAAAAAATCGCCTCCACGTCACTATGTCCACCGCCACTTCAATGGCCTGCTCCCAGCTCACACAGCCCTCTCTCATATACCTCTCCATTCCATCCCTCCATCTCATCCTTTGCCTCCCTCTCCCTCTCCTCCCCTCCACCTCACTCACATACACTCTCCTCGTAAGTCTCTCGCTCTCCATCCTCTCCACATGGCCAAACCACCTTAATGTGTTTCTAATAAACTTCCCATCACATCCACATCCACACCACAACGCTCCTTCACTTAATCATTTGTAAGTCTGTCTCTTCATGTGACTCCACATGCTCCTCTCAAATAACTAATTTCCACTGCTCTCACTCTCGACTAGTGTCCCTCCAACGAGGTCCAAGTTTCACTTCTATACGTTAGAGTTGGTATCACAGTACTGTCATGTAGTAACTTCTTCACTTCCATGCTCACTCCCATGTTTCTTAACACTGCTTTCAAGGAACCAGCAAACATTCGTCCTTGTTCCCTTTCAAGCATTTCACCCTCTAAACTTCCATCTTTACTCATCACACTTCCCAAGTGCTTAAGCGCACTCACATTTTCCATTTCTTCCTCATCCAACCTCACTGTTCATTCATTGATTTCATTTCTCTCGAAGACCATAACTTTAGTCTTCCGTACATTCACCTTTACATTCCGTTTCTTACACACTCTCCCATACTCAACCATCAACCTTGTAGTTCCCATTCATCTTCACTTAACAAAACAGTATCATCTGCAAACAACAATACAAGGAGTTTCCAAACACTGTCTCTCTCATTAGTGCCGCTCCAGCATCCACTGCCCTACCTCTTTTATAACCCCATCCATATACAGATTGAACAACCATGGAGACATAACACATCCATGTTTCAATCCAACCTTTAAATAGAAAAATTCACTCAGTTCACTATCCACACGCACTGCAGCCTTAGCACCCTCATACACACTCTTCACGGCATTCAGCAACTTTCCATTTACTCCATATATTCTTAAAACTTCCCACAATCCCTGTCTATCCACCTTGTCATATGCTTTCTCCAAATCCATGAGCGCCACATACAACTTCTTTCCCTTCTCTAGAAACTTTTCCACTAAAAATCTAAGAATGAATATCTGATCTACACAACCTTTTCCCTTCCAAAAATCTTTCTGTTCTTTTCCAACTAAACCATCCCAGAGGTGATCGTTTAGGTAATTTCCAAATCTTAAATAGGAAGGGAACTCTGAGGTAGGGACCTAAGAGTTTAGCAACAATGAGCCGATAAGTGAAAGTCGGTGTGCCTACTAACCACTCCCAATAGATACAAAGTGCAGCATCCCTGCGCTCTGGCGGGTTAACATCCACGCTCCTAAAGTGAGTGTGGATGTTATATTTTGATAGGTTTGTGTGTGTGTGTGTGTGTGTGTGTGTGTGTGTGTGTGTGTGTGTGTGTGTGTGTGTGTGTGTGTGTGTGTGTGTGTGTGTGTGTGTGTGTGTGTGTGAACATAACTCCACGAGTTTTGATCCGATTTACCAAACATGGTGAAAATGTTGAGGGTCACAATGGCTCAAAGGTCAAGGTCATAGAGAGAAATAATATTTGACCAAGCATAGCCAGTTTTTATCCAATGTAGTCCAAACGTGGGGGAAGGACTGAGGGAAAGGGATGAGTGAAATAATTCAATTTTTATATCAAACAGGCAAAGACGTAAGTCAAAGAGCAAGTTCAAAGTTCGACCTGTGTGTCCTTGTGTGAACAAAATAACTAAAAAAGTATTGATCTGTCTTCGACCGAACCTGGTGGATGCGTTGAGGATCAGACGAGGGGTTGTTTTATTGTTTTTAAGTACAATATGTTAAAGATGAAGTGTGCTTTAGCAAGTTAACATAAACCAAACTTTGAGGAAGGGCTCGAGAAAGCAAGGAAACTGACCTCCATATATGAAACAAATTTGTCAAAGGGGCAAGACCACCGTGAGCGCTCATGTCAAAGTCACAGGCAAGATCAACTCAGTCAGAGGCTTTGCCAAGCCCTGTTTCAAAGGTCTGCCACCAGGTAGTCTAGCGTCGCCCAGCCTCGATTAAATATTTTTGCAGGGTTTTAAAGACCTGTGAAATTGTACCTAATACTAAGTTTATAATAATATTGCTATTTATAGGAATATTTTTTCCTGTTCAATCAAGCGCATATATATATATATATATATATATATATATATATATATATATATATATAGAGATATATATACACGTAAAGAAAGAATAACCAGGCTTTCAGAGAATCTTAGCGTGGGGACTAAATTAGTGTGCTGTCTATATACATATTTTTGAATAAATCGAGTGCAGTTAGTAAAAGGAGATTGCCTTCAGGACTTCTGATGTGTGTGGTTTAGCATGCTTTAAAGAAGTAAGCAGTTCCATTGAAAATACTGTACTGAACGATTGCTTAGTTGGTGAATCAGCCATATTAATCCAAACAAATGGCAGTGAGGTACGACACTATAACAATAACATAGTACGAGGAGTTGAAGTGTAAACTTACTAAACTGTGCAGTGGAGCCAGGGAAACATTTAAAAGAATTATTTGTGTTAGATTTTTGCTACTAATATCACCAAGACGTCCAACAGGTCAGTATTGTTAGGAAAAGCCATACGTCAGGCAGGGCAGCATATCGAAAGGTGCCGCTAAATATGCGGCTACACATCTATTTTCTATTGTGGATATTAATGAATGACAAATATTTTAATCACTGTTATCTTCCTTTATGGATGGTTCTAATAAAATTGCCTAGGGTTTGTCTCTATGTTATGGTAACAGAGACGAGTAAACTGACGAAAGCTGAGTTTACAAAATGACACTTATAATACATTATATATAATCAAAGGGCTCCCATATTGTAATTTCTTTGTAGCATATCATGCCATCTGGGTAATTTGATGAGTAAAATATGTTTTGAAGTGTTTTACTTTGTGTCAAAATTAAAAAGAAATTAAGCACTGGCTACTTTTTCAGTGCATACCCCGCATCAGAGCTGGGCAAAGGAAGCGAACCTAGTGGCAGATTTTTGAAACACGATCTCGTGAAGTCTCTAATTTTGAACTGCTTTGAGCCAAATTTCATTACGGGGTTATGGGTCACGTAAAAGTGAAATAAATCGACTTTGAGAGCAATTAGTCGGAGATATAGTACACAAGACAAATTTAAATGCTTTGCCTTTAGGCAATCTGGTGAGCACGCGTATTGTACTCTTTCATAGATCGTTCTTGGTTTTTATGCATCCTTATTGTGTAACACCTGTAAACTATTATTTTCCTTTTGTATTTATTAATATGAGTTATATTTACAGTCTCTGATCGAGCGGTGTTGGCTGAGAGGCACGAAATGGAAAGGTAGCTTGCTGTGAGTGCTTTTTTAGGGGGAGGCAGGAGGGATACTGGGCCGTTTCATGGTTGAGGCTGGTTAAGACTGTGAGGTGGTTTTGACAGCAGCTGGAAGGATGTGAGGCAGAAAGAAGTGGTACGAGAGTTATCATTCAAAATTTTAGGTGTGCATGGTTAAATCCAGGTGACCCTATGACATACACATTTTTAACTCTGTAAAAGCCCACAGAAACTTTGGATTGACTTACATCCTTCAGATTATTTTGCTGTTTGGTTCAGGGTGCACCTTATCTGAAGAACTTCAACGCGGTGATGTGGCAGTGTGTGGAGGCTGGCTTAATCAACAAGTGGCTATATGACCTGTTCGCCGTTTATGTGAAGGAATACCAGGACCAGAGGTCATCACAGGAGCAGGAGGACACAGCCGTTGAGAAGGACACCAGGCTTGTAAGATTTAGATGAGAGAGAGAGAGAGAGAGAGAGAGAGAGAGAGAGAGTTGAGGATTAACCACACTATATGGTAGATTATGAACTTCATATTTTTTCTGGCTACTTCCATACTGCTTTAATCAACTGAGAAAATTTCCTGCCTAACAAAGGTTTCAGCACAACTATATATATTTTTTATAAAGAATCACTATACTTTGCACCAGCAAAGATGGCATTAAGTACACATCCTCTCTTTTACCTTTATCGGCACTAATTGGCATGGTAATTACCATGCTGTTTACAGAATGGTGACCTGCGTCATGCAGTATGCTCATGTGTATTCGTAAATATTGCAATAACTTTCCCTGTTTCTTGGATGACATCTGAAATTGAATGTCTGCTATTAGGCTAGTGGCTTGGAGTATTGTGTGGCTGTGAACTGATGCCTAAAACAACCGTGAATATTTTTATTCCTTAGTGTTTCCTTCTCTTTACATGGAGTCTCTTCTTTTCTTGTCCAGGTTGTGTTCACCTTGAATCACCTGCAGGGAGCTTTCTTCTTGTTCTTCCTCGGCCACGGTTGTGGGCTGCTGCTATTGTTTCTGGAGCTGCTACTGGCCCCGCACACCTCATCGACCTGAAAGAATTTAACCCGCCCCATCCCGACCACATTTCCACCACTGACTCCCCCCAATCCCAATCATTTTAGGAAAAAATTTTTTTTGGCTCAAACCTTTGCTTTTGGTGAGAAACATCGAAAATTCATAGAGAAATCGCTCACCTGAGGTTTAAAATACTCATTACAGGTAGGAGAGCCTCCTTACCTTACTGGGTTTTCTATCAGGCTGGCACCAAAGAAAACGAGTTCTATGGGAGGATAACTATTTCACACCACTCATAAATGGTATTTATTTATTTACTGTTACGAATTTATATGTAGTACAAGAGTATATTGGTTTTCAAGCAGTAATATAGGCATTATAAGCATTGTTTCACTCACTAATACCTGACCTTTTTTTGCCACATTACCTGATCATCATTTCTAACTGTTTCTTCCTCTAATGCTATGTAAAGTTTGTCCTCCACATTGTCATTGATTGGGGAATCACTCTGGCCCTGAATTTCGTACCGTGGCATGACATGGCTATACTGGCCAGGTCACTGATAACAGGTGGATTGCTGAGACAATGGCATGCATGAGGGGGGAGGAGGTCATGCTGGGTAAGGCATTGTCCCTGCCTGGCATCTTGTTGAGGAAGGTGTCACGTGTATACGTACCAAAAATGACTCGCGAAAATTGAAAATTGTGCAAATTAGGGACCTTACATTTTTTTCGCGTTTATGTACGTCGATGGGATTGGCAGACAAAACGTGTGGACGTAAAAGAACGTCGACGGGACGCCGCGGGTTAATGCATAATTCCTTCAGTATAATGAACTTTTTATCGCATTTCTCTCTCTCTCTCTCTCTCGCTTGGCCATTATATTCAGGTTTCGATATTCTTTTTCATGGGGGGGTTTGTTACAGCTCTCATTAATTCCTCCGCTGCTGATGCACTGTAATAAACTTTGTAAAATGTGTTGACGTTTGCAAGAATTTTATATAAAAAGTGGTCATCGTATCAAATTGGTAATATAAAGTAATATTCTGAGAGAGGAGAATGTAGGAGATAATTTCATTAGCTATAATGGAAACAAAAGATAAATAAATAAATGATTAAGTAAATAAAGTAATCAATAACATACAAACAAAAAAGCATTTCATTACTCCTAGCATTTGTTTGATCACTAATTACCTCTTCATTCAAGGGACATTTTCTTCAGTTTCTTAATCATCCTTAGGTGCTGTTAGTTTCATCAATAATTAATAAACACTGTGTCCACCTTCTGATAAACATTTCATGCTCTGTATATAATATGAAAACTGAGCCACTTCATGAGAATTGTGATAACTCTTTTGAAAGATTGAGAAACAGTTTTGGTTCTCTTGAATCCCCTTCAGGTATGAATTGAGATGGAACATGTACGTAACATATAATGAGGGGAGAGAGAGAGAGAGAGAGAGAGAGAGAGAGAGGAGGGGGGGAATCATTTTTAAGCTGAATACAATCGTCTGGCTATGACAATATCAGAATGAGAAACACCATTGATTTGATCAGCTGGATGTCGTCATTTTCAATTGTCTTACCATTATCGCACGATTTTATTAAGTTTGGGTTAGAACTGTTGCACTGGAGGGGTTAAATACAGTCTTCAGCAACCGCTTCGGTACACATGGTTTTCCTAAGGTGAATCTAATGGACAGGAAGTAAAAAAGAATAAGCTGCCTTACACAGCATGGTCCTTATATTGCACACCATTAGAAACTAATTTGCCTGTATCTTACGTGTTCTGGGGACAACTTAGTCTGCTGGTGTGGGTAAGGGGGAGGCACTGAGACTAGAATTAAGGATGCAGGATAGCCACTGATAATGCTGACGGAACCGCTCCCGCAACACACGTGAAATCGTCTGGTGAAGTGGAATAGGAGCGCTATATGTGAACCATCCTGCAATAAACCTGCGATTACTGTGAGTTTCTGTCAGCTTAACCCTTTAACCGCGGGTATTGTTTTGGTCTGACTGTCCTCTCCCGCGGGGGTTTCAGCCAAATGTAAACAAACCTTTAAACCTTAATAACTCTGCACAGAATAAAGCTAGAGAAAAAAATAAGGTACCATTAGAAAGTACTAACCTTCAGCTTTCCATTGATGTAGGTTTCATGACTTTGTTGACTTTCACAGGACGGGCAGTGCCGTTAGAAGTGAGGGGTGTAAAATCACTATTTTTCGCTCACACATCATTACCTTCGCTCATACACCATTACCAAATGCCAACCTCATTCTGATAATAATACTATAAACATATATGAACACTGCACATACGATAAACACCCACTCTGTGTTCACTGAGGCAGGTAAAAGGCACTGTAATTACCTGCACTTCACTGCCACATCAGCGGTGTTGTAATCACTATTTTTCGCTCACACACCATTACCAAATGCCAACCTCATTCTGATAATAATACTATAAACATATATGAACACTGCACATACGATAAACACCCACTCTGTGTTCACTGAGGCAGGTAAAAGGCACTGTAATTACCTGCACTTCACTGCCACATCAGCGGTGTTGTAATCACTATTTTTCGCTCACACACCATTACCAAATGCCAACCTCATTCTGATAATAATACTATAAACATATATGAACACTGCACATACGATAAACACCCACTCTGTGTTCACTGAGGCAGGTAAAAGGCACTGTAATTGCCTGCACTTCACTGCCACATCAGCGGTGTTGTAATCACTATTTTTCGCTCACACACCATTACCAAATGCCAATCACATTCTGATAATAATACTATAAACATATATGAACACTGCACATACGATAAACACCCACTCTGTGTTCACTGAGACAGGTAAAAAGCACTGTAATTGCCTGCACTTCACTGCCACATCAACATGTGTTGTCACTCACACAGCTGGACAGATACTGATGCGCGCTTGGTCAGGGGTGGGGTGGGGGGCCCAGGGGGTGGGAGGTGGGGCCCCAGGGGGGGAAGAGGGAGGTGGGGGTCGGCTGGAGTGAAAGAACTTAATAGCTACTCTCCCTTGAAACAACTGGCGCACGGAAAAAACGCGGGGTATTCAAAATATTCACAAACATTCGAGAATGACACCCGCGGTTTGGTCCAGTTTTTGCAACGTCATTCTGGAATGACACCCGCGGTTAAAGGGTTAAGAAAATGTCAGCAGTGACTGAGTTTAATACGGAGTTCCTTATTCACGGCTACAGCGGTAATGGCCACACATTTTTAAAAAAACTTCAGTTCAGCCACTTTAACTTGGCGTTTTCGTTCTTTGGCAGCCAATTTACCATTGTTCAGTGGCAGAATAAAACAATACTACGACTCAACTTCATTTCCACGGAACTTCTTCACGACTAGCATGGTATAGCTCATCATTTTACGCCTAGTTAAAGTGAACTGAGCAAAGTTGCTCGACGTTTCTTTTAAACATAACGTAATAGTCTGTCGTTAACCGAAATATAGAGAAAAGTATGTCATTAACGGGATAAGTTTAGACTGGATAAGAATCTGGCTCCTGTGACACTCGAAGCTTAACATAATCGCCTAACCCTAACCAGAAGTGAATACTCGAGCCGTTCCGGCTATGGAAGGGTAAATTTAATGGTAACAATATTATCAATATTAACTGGAATAAAGTAATAGTGAAGAAGCAACTAAGTAAGAATTATTGGAAGAAATTTACCAAGTTAGTTGGAAGGTAATTGAATTTTGTTTCATATTTTATAAACCTTGGAAGTGTTCAGGTACCCTTGGCTGCGAAAATACAGTACATAACACCACACAGAGATAAACCTTGTAAGTCTCGCTTACCGTTACCCCACTTTTTTTTTATGCGAGGAAGAAGGAACCAAAGGCTGAGGCAAAACGTTCCTTCCAAGCAAAAAAAAATACAAAAGAAAGCCAAATTCAAGATCCAGTCATTTCGAGATCCCTGGACACACTGCGTTTGAAAGACTGGAGATCATAGGAAGTAGGAAACAAAGACAGAAGGAGATAGTTCCAAAGTTGACCTGTTGCATAAAGGAAGGACTGATAATAACGGTTAACTCTTGCATTAGAGAGGTGGACAGAAAAGGGATGAGAGTTTGTTGTTAGACGGGTGCTACGCGCCCGTCGTAGAGCTGGAGGGATGCAAGGAGACAGTTCAGAAGAGCAGTGACCATTGAAGTAGCGATAGAAAAGAGATAATGATGCAACAGTGCAGCGAAGAGACAGAGGTTGAAGGTAGCCAGTAAGAGGAGGAGAGTTGATAAGACGAAAAGCCTTTGACTCCACCCTATTGAGAAGAGCTGTATGTGGGGAGCCTCCCCATACATGAGAGTTGTACTCCAAACAAGGGCGAATAAAACTACAAGAGCCTCTCTCTCTCTCTCTCTCTCTCTCTCTCACAGTACGAAAGTCATTTATCGGTAGCATATCACCTTCCAACTTATATTCTACCACAAAATAATTTCAGGGTTCAGTGACAATGGTGAAGTAAAAAAAATAAAAGTTTATTTACCTCCGCTAGGAGGTATATGTTTTACCCAGCGTTGGTTTATTTGTCTGTTTGTATGTATATGTATGTATGTATGTATGTATGTATGTTAGCAGGATTACTCAAAAAACTGAGAACGGATTTTGATGAGATTTTGTGGAATGGTGGGCCATGAACCAATGAATAAATAATTAAATTTTGGGTCGGATCCCGAGTATCCCGCACAATATCCCCAAGACTTCTCAATCTATTCCTGGCACCCCCTTTCGTCTTCTCTTCATTCCACACGCCACCTCACAGGCAGCACAGATTTTTTGTGAAATATCATGAACACACCTTCTACCTCCCTCATCTGCTTCAAATCATATTTACTTAATCGCTCCTCCTTTTCTTTTACATATTTTGCCTTTTTACCCTCCTCTTGCAACTTTTCTACCCTCCTTGTATGGATTACTTCCTACTGTCCTTCCTTCCTTATATTCCTCCGTTACATTTGAACCTTGACTTTCACCATCACCTAGTTGTGGTCAGAAAGTTCACGTCCCCAACCTCTGTATGCTCTTGCATCTATTACATATGTCATTCTGTCATTCACACACACATAATCAATCATTGCCTTCCTTTCACTGAATTCGCCACAGACCCTTCTCATCACTCGCCACGATTACCTGTGGTCATTTTGTGCCTAAAGAGCATGTTAGGTATCATCAACTCTCTCCCTGCACAAATGTCCACTAGAACAC
Organism: Coenobita brevimanus; assembly: GCF_032717465.1. Lineage (NCBI taxonomy): Eukaryota > Metazoa > Arthropoda > Malacostraca > Decapoda > Coenobitidae > Coenobita > Coenobita brevimanus. The sequence continues at coordinate 8,434,145 of NC_137009.1, forward strand.
TGCCATTCTCATCCATTTCCGCAGTCACGCCCAAATCACCAACTACTCCATCCATCTTCATATTCCCTACTTTTCCACTCATATCTTTAATCAAAAACACTCTCATTCCTATCAAACTTTCTCATGCATGCATCCACATTTGCCCAAAACTCTTCTTTCACCCTGCATGCACGATCTTGCGTTGACACACACACACACAGAATCGCCCGCATTTTTAGTCATACTTTCAGTGTTATCCGCACAATCCTTGAATCAACTGATCCATACTCTCTCATATTGTCCTTCCATCTCTTGCACACAACAATACATACACCCTCTTTTGCCCTTTCATTCTCACCTACTGTCTCGCGTATACCCCATCCAAAATTCCACTCTCTCACACTCTCACCTCACCATTTAGTCTCAGTCAATCTACTGTACATGTGTCTACTTTTGCATCCTCAATCACGATTTCTCTCTCTCTCACCGCATCATTCACGCCTCATATATTTAATATTGCAGTCCAAACCATGTCCTTCGTCCATTCCTTGATCATTACCACTTTGTCCTTCCTGGTCCGAGGCTTATTTTTAGTCAGTTGTTTACCCAGGAAGGACACTAACCCTCCGCCAACCCACTTGATGACATGTAGGAAACACATGTTGTCCCTTCCCCCCCCCCCCCAGAAAAAAAGAGCCCCAACTTACTCCAGAACTATTTTAGAGACATGGACATAGAAGGAAATCCCTTAATAAAAATATTAACTAAACATTTGTATATATAAAAAAAATGAAGGTCATTCATGCATAACATTACGATATTTCAGAGACCCCAGTTTTCATTTCTCTTCCATACCTGAAAATCCAAAACATAAATGAGGCACTCCTTGGCCCTAGAAGCTTTGTCTGGTCCTTTGGCATTTTAACCATTGGATTTCAGGTTATTACAAAAAAACATAAGTTGTACGAGTCAGCAGTATTCTCATAGGTGGAGATTGGTAACTGCCGCTGACAGTTACAGCGTTTAAGTTTTCATTAATGTTGATCACTTATTACCAGACAAGGATATCTTTGTATCCATGATGATAAAGATGGTGATGATCATTATTATTATTATTATTATATTATTATTATTATTATTATCATCATCATCATAATCATTAATATTATTCCGTCACTTATCACCTCCAATTTTCATCATATTTATTGAGGATGTACTGTTGAGCAAGTAGAAAGTGCTTAAAAAAATACTGGGGTATATGGAGACATCTGGTAGTTCTCTGTAGTAAGCCCACGTACAGTCTCTTTCTGAATGAATTGCTCAGAACCTAGAGCCTGTGTAAAGTGGACCGTGATTGGCTGAACTTTTGAGTGGTGGTGAAGCAAATATTCTCATCATATTGTACGCAGATCAAGGTTAATAACGATAAGTGGCACAAAACAATGTATAGAGAATACTGCAGTATTTAATGATCGAACGGGGAGTATAATAGAGTAATAAGAGTCAGCAATCTGTAAAACGTAACTGGCAACATAGCACAGAAGAGTAGCATGTCAGCTGGTAGTTTTGTTTATTCATAATATTCGAAGCAGTGGAAACGAAGTCTAGTGAATCAGATTAAAATATGTTGACCTCTAACGAAGAGAACCGGCAATACTTTCTATTACAAATGTAATATTGGTAATACATTTCATCATTTTCAAGGATTATTATGTTCTATGACATATGATATAATGTTAATATGCATAGGCAATAAATTAATACTAAACTATTTGTTGTCTTACAGCCTTTTATATTTCAACAAATATATTTTATTGAAATAAGGAGAAGACTGTACAAAGCCAGTATGAACTTGTAGCACAAGGGGGAAGGAAATAGAGAGGGACAGCAAGGACGAGGAAAAAAGAAAGAAACAAGGGACAGCTTGTCTTAAAAAGACTTTGTATAAACTTGTGGAGATGTTTTGTAGTTTAGTTATACATATATTAGACTTGTGGACGAGCGGTTGTTATACTTGAGTAGTTTTGTAAGTAGAAAATCTTGGTTCCCTTTTGTCATTCAATGACAGGAGAGGTAAAGAACAGTATGGGACTATTTTTATTTGTCTTGGAATATTAACAAAGTCTCTCACGCACGAGTGAAGTATAAGTAGAGTCCCGCTAGCTACCTCCCTGTCTCGCTCTCTCTCTCTCTCTTCCAAGTTGCTAAGCCTTGCTCCCTACTACCTGCCGATTCTATGGCCTCTCTCCTGCTGAGTTCTCTTTCCTAAATTCTGGTGAAACAGGGGTCGTGTCACGTATTTTACACTGTGGTTGGAAAGTTCCAGAAACCTGTCTGTGTGTATGTGTGTATGTCACTAGGCTTTGTTCCCCTGCTATCTCGCTGACAAACTACCTGCATCATCTCCTGACATTGCTACTTCCTAATCTGTCGTCAGCTTTTCCTCAGATAACTTGCAAGATCATTTCCCTTTCCCAGGCTCACATAGAGCTGTCTATCTGTCTATTTATCTATCTATCTATCTATTATGATTTGTAAATATAATATGGACTTATAACATTGCTCGGCCGCGCCGCTGAAGGTCTTCTGACAGCAGTTATCGTTGACATATGCTAATCTATTAGTACATAATATAGATTATAATACTGTATACATATAACATACTAAATAGCAATTATCCAGTAATATTACATTTTAAACAAGTTGTATACATATTTGAATAAATACATTAAAAGTAAATTACAGTATTTAACTGTAATACAGTATGTACTTGGGTTATTGTAGTGAAATGCATACATGCAAGAAAAAAAAAATAGTTTAAAATTAAGATTATGGTAAGAGTTATTGATATTTCATTTAAAGATAATGGTACTGGTATGCCATACATGGGTCTTTCTTCTTTGTATTTATATATATATATATATATATATATATATATATATATATATATATATATATATATATATATATATACACTTCATTCAGTGGGGTTAACTTGGATGTTAACTCTCCCCCCACTAAATACTGACTCCAAATTAGCAATTCTTGCATGCATTCTGTGCATTCCGAACAGCAGTACTGCAAATACAATGCAGAAGATTATAAAGACAGTAGGTGCTGGGCTATACACATAATATGGGTTGAATATACTCAGACTCAAATCTTCCCAGGGATTCATTGTTTCATTGATCAGCTTCATAGTTTTAAACTTAGGTGAAGTCAACTTAATACTTGTGCTCATGTTTAAGTCCATATCAGGCAGTGGGTGGAAATGTTTGTGTGTATGATTGAGAATGGTGTAGTGATTGATGGTGGATAAAGTAGACATGGCTGGTGTAAATACCGCACAGTAGTCTGGTGCTATGTATAATCCTGATGCTGAAGTATGAGATGGTGGTATATCTGGACAGACTATGTAAACTGATGTGTTATGAGTGAAATAAAAAAAACTGTGAGTGTCCGATGCGTTGATGGTGTACAAGTTTATCTGGAGCAAAAGTGAAGTTGCAGTGATTATGAATATTGTCATTTCTGATGATAGCCATTTCACAAGGGACTGTATCAGTAGGCTGAAACGTGAAAATGTACGCAGGACAAAGATGAACAGCACGTAAGGATGTGCGGCACTTTCGTTCAATCGTTGATTCACTTGCGAAAGTGACAGTGTCCCGTCTCTTGGAAACCATGATGAGTTCGGTGTCTGTGTTGATGTTGATGATGACCAAAGTGTTGTTATTTTCATAGGGGAAGGGATGTATTTGGTATACTGTGAACAGGTCTTCAGTTATGAATGGTACATGAACTATTACTGATGTTGGGGTTAGTGTTGCTTCTAAATATGGATAATATTGCATGAATTCCCTACTGCGGAACAGCGGCTTCAATTTATGTTTATGTATGCCTTGACTAATTATCTGACGTAGCTCATGAACTGGGAGTAAGTCAAATGTGATCTTGCCATCACCAGCATTCGAAATTCCTTGTATAAGTGCCCTGAAACGATCTCTAGTGTTGTCTAATTGTAATAGAATCGTGTCAATATGTTCTGTGATGATGGAGAAGTGTTGGAAAAGTGTAATGTTTCCTTCCATTTCATTTACTTTACACTTTCGAGAGCTATGTTTTCTGCCTTTTTCAGATTTTTCACAATTGTCTTCATTGCTGAGTTCTGTCCTGTGATGAATTTATTTTGGTATGTTAGTATCTGAGCTATTTTATTAAATTTGTTGATTATTTCTTTAAGGTCATCCTCTGTAGCCAATCCAAAGATGTTCCCAAGAACTGCGCCACCCAGGTCGAACAAACCGCGCTTTTGGCGAGTATGTGTGATCTTGTTCCTGTCGCTCAGTACCTCCGTTCCATAAGATGGGAGATCTTGGATCATGATGAGCATAGTTGACTTTGCCTGTTCTAGTTTCCATTTCGCTAACTTTACCATTTAATTCACTTCCTTTGTGTTATGTGCTTGTGAAACATAATTTCTTATCTGTCTAGATAAGTAGGTAATTCATACAAGTAATCTAGACTTATTTCAGTACTCATGACGTCCTTAACGATTGTAGTCGTGGCCGTTGGAGCTATGAGGCATCCTTGTCGTACTATGTGTTTGGGGTCTAAGTGCGCATATCCTCTTGCTATGTAGAGGAGAATCCATAGCATAAGTTCCTTCATAGTAACCTACCGAAAAAAAAAAAAAAATCTATTAATTTCCTAATATGGTCATGCTGTGGTCAATGATAGTGATGATGTGCGTTACGGTTGATTGTTATTTCATTTATAGAAGGAGTTTAAATCGATATTTAATTCTCGTAAATGATGTACTGTAGATTTTATTGGAACAGTTGCACCTATGTTCGATTGTTTGGTATATGACCTTAATTTCTTTTTGTAATCATTGTTGTGTTCTTGCTTGGTTTCTTGAGGTACGTTCGCCTGTTCGGTTGTATCCGAGGCTGAATAATTATTGGATAATTCCCTTGAAACTCGTTTTAAATGGTCAATATGAACTTGTTTCTCTTCGCCACTTGACAGTGACTTAATTAAAACTTTGTTTGCTTTTATGTTAATTACTCTGTATGGGCCCTCAAATTGTGGGGATAATTTATTGTCTCTCATATGAATGATACCGTAAACAATGTCTCCTAAGCTGATAGGTGAATCTCTTGCCTTCTTGTTAAATGCCTCCGTCATTTCTTCCTTGGACATCGTTAATTGTTTTTTGACTCTTTTGTGTATGTCCTGGAATTCACGTAAACGGAGTTTAGAGTAATCATCGTAATTGTATATGGGCATACTGTCACCTTCTAGGAGCTCATATGGTAGTTTTTTATCTGTTCCATATATAATGAAATGTGGTGTGTCACCTATGGATTTATTTATAGATCCATTAATTAAGGCTTCTACTCCGGGAATCCAATCATCCCAGCTTGCATAATTTTCACTGAGAATGTGTCGTAGCACATCTAATACTTTTTTGTTTTGTCTCTCTACCAACCCATTCGATGCTGGGCGATAGGCTAAAACGTTAACCTTTTTGATGTTGTATTGTTTACATATTTCTTGTAAGATCTCAGAATTAAATTCTCCTCCATTATCACTTCTTAGTATCTTTGGGGTAGTAAAGCGACATATTACATTATCTGTTATTGCCTTTGCTACTGTCTCTGCTGTCTTATCTTTAATTGGAGCTAAAATGACATAACGGGAAAAATGATCCGTTGCTACGAATAAGTATAGGTTATTATTGTATGATAATGGCATCTTGAGTAAATCAACAGCGACAACGTCCCATGGTTGATGTGGTACAGGGTAATTACCCATCGGTGCAGGTGTGATTGGGTATCCTTTGTGTTTCACACATGATTCGCATCTGTCTATATGATTGTTTATATCTTTTCGTAATGAAGGCCAGTAATATAACAGCTGGGCTTGGTTGAATGTCTTATCCTTTCCAGGATGTCCTGCATGTGGGCTATCGTGAATCGTTCGTAATACTTGGGGTATCATGTCATTAGGTACTACCAACTGGTTAGTATTTCTTTGGCGTTTTGGTTGTTTAGAGTTAATCTTGTATAATGTATTATTGACCATTGTGAATTGTTCAAGTGGGACATGCAGTTTGGGTAATTGTATGTCATCTCCACTTTCTAACTTGTATATAACTTTAGACCATATTGGGTCAAGTCTTTGTGCCTTTGCGATATCATCTTGGTTTGGGATATTTCATTTGAGATCTAATGCCGCGACCTGAATTGTGTTCGGGTTCCTAGATAATGCGTCAGCTACTATGTTCATTTTACCTTGTATATAATGAATTTGTACATTGTAGTTTTCAACTGTACATTTCCATCTTGCTCTCCTCCCAGAAAGGAGTTTTTCTTTAAACATACCCACCAGTGGTTTATGGTCGGTGAATAAGTGGATTTCGTAACCATATACCCAATCTCGAAACTTTTGTAATGCAAAAACCACTGCAAGTGCCTCTAAGTCTGTAGTGCAATAATTTTTCTCTACACCTCTTGTTTGTCTGCTGGCAAATGCAATTGGTTGATTTTTTCCTCTTTTATCTTCCTGCATCAGTACAGCCCCTAATCCTTTAACTGATGCGTCTGTACAAATAAGAAATGATTTTGTGTAATCTGGATATGCTAAACAAGATGCATTTGTTAGTTTAATCTGTAGATTGTTAAATGCCCTTTTTTGTTCTTCTTCCCATTGGAATACAGCATCTTTTTTGAGTAGTTGGAATAGAGGAAAGGCTATATGAGAGAACTGTGGTACGAATGACCTATAGTACCCAGCCAGACCTAAAAATTGTCTAACTTCGTCAGTCGTAGTGGGTTCAGGAAAATCTCTCACTGCCTGTATTTTGTCATCAGTGGTGTGAATACCATTAGAACTTAATTTGTGGCCTAAGAAATTTATTTCCTTAAAGCAAAATTTGCATTTAGAAAGTTTAATTTTTAAACCAGCATCACTAAGCTTTTGTAAGAGTAAGTCTAATTTCCTGAGATGATCCTTAATATTCTTCGTTGCGATTATAATATCGTCAAGATAAACAAATATTCCTTGTCCTAAAATTCCGGACAATACGTAATTCATAAGACGCTGGAATGTGCCTGGGGCTGTCCTCAGTCCCATTGGCATTCTGGTATATTGATAATGGCCTCTGGTTGTGGAAAAGGCAGTGTATTTACGTGACTCCACCGAAACCGGAATCTGATAATAGCCTTTTAGGAGATCGATGGTTGAGAATATGTTATTCTCAGGACCAATATTCTGTAGAACCTCGCTTAGCAATGGCATGGGAAATCTGTCTGGGATTGTGTGATAGTTTACGGTAATCTACTACCGCACGCATTTCTCCATTTCGTTTCGGCATGAAGAATAAGGGGGCATTCCACGGGGAGACTGAAGGCTCAATAATTACAAGTTTTAACATTTCATCGACATACTGATTTGCAAGTGTACGTTAGGAGTGTGGTATGCGGTAAGCTGGTACGAAAATTGGTGGTGTTTCTGGGTGCACATTAATCATGTGATTAATCAAGTTAGTACACCCTAATTGTTCTCCGGGCAATGCTACGGTGTCCCTGTGTGTTTCCAGCAGGGTTAACAAATCATTTTCTTCATCAAATTCACCTGAGTGAATTAAATTCTCTTTCATTCTTTCTCTATCCGTAGATTTTATCTCACTTGTCACTCCAGCTATAACTATTTCCTTCACAGGGGCAGGACATTTTTCAACATTAACTATGCAAGTCCCCTTTTTCAACTGAACTTCCCCATTCATGTGATTAATCATGAATATCTGAGTTTGCCCTTCCTCGTTCGTATGACAATGCGTTTTCTACTGACAATCCCTTTACTTTACATAATTCTTCTAAGACAAGAACAGTACTATTCCGTAATTTGCTCTTTATGGTAACTTTCATGTAGGAATTAGGTGGTATAACTAAATCATTAGTGAGATGGGCTGGAAAAATTGATAAATCAGTACTGTTATTTGGGTCACTAATTCTGGAGGATGGGGCTGGTGGTGGGAGTGGATCTATACACTCATCTGTTTGTGTATGTTTGTTTAAGCCTTTAATATTACCAATTCTTTTTGGCTCTCTTTTACCAATCGGTGAGGGCTCTGAAGGTATTTCCTCTATGGATTCATTGTCAAAGTCTATTCCATTCATTTATGGGAGTATAGTTATGTTCTCTGCTCTCATGGATCTTAAGCCCAGTAACATATGAGCTTTAATTGCTAAGTTTTCAACGATATAGAAAAATGCAGAGAATGGTCTTGTAGTCTCTGTGAAACTGATATTTAATCTTATCATACCATTCACTGTAATTTGTTTTCCATCTACCGTGTATAAATCTAAATCAGCTTCATTCAGAAAAGTTACTTTCTTCTTATTTTTAAGAATTCTATTTATTTCTTCATGTGTTATTAAGTTCACTGGAGAGCCTGTATCTAAAAATAAGGAAACGTTTTGATCCTCACATACAGTTGGTATCAAGATACACTCATTTCCCAACATGCCTCCCATGTGAATTTTAGACTTGTTTTTCTTTACGTTTTGTTCTTTTTTTGTCATGACTTGGTCTTCCCCCGATTTGAACACAGACACAATTTTTCTACTGTTTTGCAATCACTGGTCCAGTGCCCTTGGTATCTATGATGCCTACAGTAAGGACCAAATCCTTTTGTCTTTTGTTTGTCCTCTTTTGCTTTGATAAAGCATTCATACCTTGTGTGTCCTGGTTTTGCAAAATAATGACATAGAATGGACCTATCCCTTGACTGTGACCTACGAAGTGACTTCCCATAAGTAGTGTTGTTTATGGCGCGAGACCTGCTTGGGCTGTGCGAAAACTTATGAAACTGCCTGTAGCCTGGCGTCTGTGATCGAGGCCTCGTCATGTTTGGTTGTTTGCTCTGCCTGCTTTTGGGTCGCGATCGATTTTGTTCTCTGTTTGGGGTCGGTGTAGATGTTTTCACAGCTGATACTGTTTCAGGTACTCTCATTCTACTAGAATGTGCAGGTGTGTCGACCATACCTGCTTTACTGCACAGCATCTCTGCCTCGTTCATTAAGTCTAGTAAGCACATGCCTGGGGTGTACGCGATCGTCTTGGCGATCTTAAGGGTCCTATCAGGTAATTTACACAAGGCAGCTACATAACCAATGATATCCACGACGAGGTCTGGGGACATCTTTCCATCATCTGTTATCCAATTTGAGTTTTCCAAAGTAACTAACAATGTTCTTTTGATTGTGGAGACATCAGCAGTTATTTCACTGAGCACATGGTTTGTAGTGTGCTCCCTTACAAGATCTACAATTTTATGTAATTCTGGAATTATACCTGGCAAGAAGTTCATACCTCCAGAAAATTTCTTCAAAAATTCAGTTTTAAATTCATCATATGTCCTAGTTTTATGGAGCTTATCTCATCGCAATAAATTGATTGCTGGACATCTTTCCTGGCTTATGCAAGATGAAAAAATAGCAATTTTCTCTTGTTCATCTAGTATGTGGCGCTTGATGAACATTTGTTCACACTGACTGACTAATGAAATGACATCAATGCGACCTTTTTCTGTGCCAGAGAATTTTGGGGCAGTTTTATCCTCATGGTACACGAACATATGAGGTGTGGTTGTTAGATCAGCGGTATTTGTTTCTTGATTCATTTTCACTGTTTGCTCTGTTAATTTAACTTGAACTTGTTTATCGTTGTGTGAGGGAATGGTGGAATATGTTCGACAGGACCGGTGAACCCTGTTAAGTATATTGGCATACGTGCGCAAGTCAGCGACAAAGTCCTCACTTACTACGTCAGAGGGGGTTTCCCACTCATCATCTGAAACTGCCGTATTTGTTTCTTGGTCTTTAGTTTGTGGTGAGGTTTGTACAAGGGATGGGTTGCCTTGGTGCTCTCTTAATTGTGAGTCTGTTGTTGTGGCTAACTGTGTGTCATCTGGTGTGTTGCCTTGGTGCTCTCCTAATTGTGAGTGTGTTGTTGTGGCTAATTGTGTGTCATCTGGTATTAACGTGGGTGGTGGCAAAAATATTCCTGTCATTAAGATATGGTGTTATGAAATACGCCTTTTGTTTATTTATGTCCTAACAAAATAGATGAGTAAATAAGTTGAAATAAATGATAGATAGTGAGTGTATAAGTGTATATATGGAAATAAGTAAAAAAGTTGAATATAGCTAATTTTAGCACTGAGAAGAAATGAGTAAGTATAATTTTACCCACTTGATACAGACCGTAGAGGTGTGTCGATACAATAGTCGATCTCGGAAGAAAAATGCAGGGTTGATTGAAGATCTCTTGATAATTCTAGTGCTGTGTTGATGGACGATATTACTCAGGAAATTCCATGGCCTGGTGCTTGTGGTGGTTAACAGCTGTCCCAGGCAAACCTCAGCATAGAACGTCGAATTTCCAACTTAACTGTGAAAATAAATGAGTATGAGTAGGAGCTATGTGAATAATGAGTAATGAGTAGTGGGTGAGAAGTGCCTGGTGTCAGTCACACGTTGCTTGGCGTGGCAAACTCGCGTTGTGATGTCCCTCAGCACATGGTGACGTCGGCTTCCCACACTGGTAGCTGTGGTGAATACTGAGTAGCGATGCTTAAGCTGGGTGAAGAAAGGTGAGTAAGTCGCATTATAAATGTGGCTCTGGTGTTTTGCTGCGTGTCTTGACCTCTGCGTCAGCGATGGAGGTAGTTGGGAGAGAGTGGTAGGGGTATGTTAGCTCGTTGCTTTAATGTTTCCTCTTCTTTACGTGCTTTGTTTTTTATTCTTCTTGCTGCTGCTTGAAGTTACGTGAAGATTATAGAGTTGTTTTGTGGACTTGTAGGCTATTTGCATTGTAGGCTGTATTTTGTAGGAATTCACTGTAGAACTGAAGCTAATCTTGTAGAGTGTCACCTGCTTTTGTAGAAATTCACTGTTGATTCGAAGACGAGGTGCGTTCTCTCGCTGGTACCAAATGTCTTAAAAAGACTTTGTATAAACTTGCAGAGATGTTTTGTAGTTTAGTTATACATATATTGGACTTGTGGACGAGCGGTTGTTATACTTGAGTAGTTTTGTAAGTGGAAAATCTTGGTTCCCTTTTGTCATTCAATGACAGGAGAGGTAAAGAATAGTATGGGACAATTTTTATTTGTCTTGGAATATTAACAAAGTCTCTCACACACGAGTGAAGTATAAGTAGAGTCCCGCTAGCTACCTCCCTGTCTCGCTCTCTCTCTCTCTCTCTCTCTCTTCCAAGTTGCTAAGCCATTCTCCCTACTACCTGCCGATTCTATGGCCTCTCTCCTTCTGAGCTCTCTTTCCTAAATTCTGGTGAAACAGGAGTCGTATCACGTGTGTTACACTGTGGTTGGAAAGTTCCAGAAACCTGTGTGTGTGTGTATGTGTATATGTCACTAGGCTTTGTTCCCCGGCTATCTCGCTGACAAACTACCTGCATCACCTCCTGACATTGCTACTTCCTAATCTGTCGTCAGCTTTTCCTCAGTTAACTTGCAAGATCATTTCCCTTTCCCAGGCTCGCATAGAGCTGTCTATCTGTCTATCTATCTATCTATTATGATTTGTAAATAAAATATGGACTTGTAGCACAAGGGGGAAGGAAATAGAAAAGGACAGCATGCACGAGGAAAAAAGAAAGAAACGAGGGACAGCTGAAGAGCTGAAAAGGCCTGATTCGGGACCATAGGGGTGCCCAAACCCTTTACGTATCGCCCACGTCTCTGCAGACAATACCTCCTCATGGGGCTCATTCTCAATATAAATGCATTGCATTAGAAACACAAAAATATAGTAGGATAAACAGCAACATTTATATAATATGAGATGGTTACCTTAAAATACTTCCTAGCAGCTCCACTTAATTACTTTCACGTCCATGGGGGGCATAAGACATCGTTCTGTAACATCAAACAGGGACTAAATAACCAAACATTCAGTTTTAATTTGCAGCACCTAACCAACACCGATCCCTCCCCCACAGTGTTTGGAGGAGATGGTAGGAAAGTGACAACGATGAAGACAGTGGAATGAGGAGGCTACCAAATGGGTAACTAACGTCAATTAACATTGGCGGCCGTGGGGTTATTCCCTCATTTTAATACATAATTATGTTGTTTGATGTTAGTCAGTCCCCAGATGTAGGCTAAATTGTTAATCCCCGTCCACACTCTCGCCGATCAGGTAATGACTGGCGGACTGTGCCCTCATAGGGCACAGTCTGTCAGGCATGACCGTGATGTTGTCCAAACTCCCGAGTAGCAGGTCAGGCAGTAAAGGAAGTAAGAGGTCGGCAGCGATAGAGTGCGATATGACCATGTGCAATGCAGTTGAAAAGAAAAAGATATAACTAAATATAGCATATAAATTGCTGCAATTGTAAACAAAGAAAACAATGAAGAGTGCAGAGAAAACAATATGGTTATAGAGGCAACTTTTTGAGGATGGCAGGGTCCTAGGCTCATGCCCGGCGCCAGACCGCCGGGAAATGTCTGATGATTTCCCTCAACTACGGGCACTGGCTATCCACTGGTTTGCCCATCAAAGTTGCCCTAAAGTGTTCGATGACGGGCTTTAAGATCATATGATTGCTTTGACTTTATTTGTGTATCGCTTACCGGCATCACTATCGATTGCCAGGATGTTTACCGTGTGCGATATAGCTGCGAGATGAGCACGGCGCTGATTCCAACACATATCTCACAATGGTTTTATCTACTTTTTTTTTTCTAAGAAAATTCATCGCAATCATTAAATAGCACATGCTTTCTAATGTGGTGAAAATGAATACAGGGACGGCATGGTAATCAATTGTTTTTGCCTAACATATATTTGTTACTAATGTTGATTTTGTTTCAGATCTACTAGCCTGTATTTCATCATCGGTAAGTATAGAACAGTATCACAATAACAATTTACTATATCTCATCATCGGTAGCTACCATTTTAATTACACTCAATATTTTGTCCAGAGAGCATTGCTGGTAATCACATCGTGAAGGCGGTAAAGTACTGACGCCACATGATTGTGAATGATGTGAGGCTTTCTCCTGAGGACCTCCCACTCCCTCATCATGTGACTCAACAGTCGCTGTGGCATCCTTTCCTCGTTGGGTTCCCAAACATTAACAAAACTGGGCCAAACGTTCTCAATGGGATATAGGTCAGGGCTGTTGCTAGGCCAAGGCAAAAGTTCTAGGTGGCGTTGATCCTCAAACCATGTTGGCACAACTCGCTGTGTGCACGGGACAATTATCGTGCATGGAAATGATGCTCTCAGGATACGGAAGGGTGTATGCGTGGACAGTAGGCAGCATTACCTCCTCTAGTATCTCCAGATACTGCTCAGCCCTGAACCTTCCCTCTATCTCTGTGACCTCACCAACACCATGGAGACCAATCCACCCCCACGTGTTACATGTTACGTGACCACTCCGTGCCTATGCGTAGATGGGCTCCCGAACATAACAATAAAACATTATGTCCTTGTCAGTTTTGATAAATAATACACATTAATGACTTCATTTTCTGTCTTTATACTGTAATATGGATTCCATAAGATTTATTTCTTTATTCGATGACACATTACCTATGTTAAATAACAATTCTCTCTCTCTCTCTCTCTCTCTCTCTCTCTCTCTCTCTCTCTCTGCCTGTCTGTTTGGCTGCCTCTCATGGCCACACCACCTAACAGTACAGGGTCAGTATTTGTTTCCTTACCTAGATTACTGGGGGAGAGTCATCTTTTCTGGTGAGAAGACCTTCTCTTCAACTTCCCAAGGAAAACTTAATTGCTACAGGCTTAACAACACGAGGTAACTGACAGTGAAACTGAAACAGTACAATTTACCAAACGTTCATGAATATCATAAATAATTCAAGCAAGTGCTCTTATCGCTTTGCAGTACTTAGAACAATTTGTAGCTGAATGAATGAATAGAGAGAGAGAGAGAGAGAGAGTGAGAGAGAGAGATAGGTTGATTGCTTGACTGATAGATAGATAGATAAATTGATAGACTGAGATAGGTAGATAGAAATAGATATATATTGTTAAATATAGATATAGATAGATAGATACGTTGATTGATTGACTGATAGATAGATACATAGATAGACTGAGATAGGTAAATATATATATATATATATATATATATATATATATATATATATATATATATATATATATTAGAGAGAGAGAGAGATGGAACTGGAGATATAAAGGTAGAGATATCGATGTAGAGGTAGAGATATAGAGGTAGACATACAGAGATAGATAGATAAAGAGATAGAGGTATCGATATGGAGATAGAGAGATGCAGATAGAGAGATAGAGATAGAGACAGAGAGAGATGATAGAGATATTGAGATAGAGAAATAGAGATAGAGAGATGGAGATAGAGATATTGAGATAGAAATACAGAGACAGAGAGATAGAGATATAGTGATAGAGAGATGGAGATATAGAGGCTGAGATGTTGGAACTTCGTAGCCACCTTTTATATATATGTAACTCTTTAACCTTGTAATAGGTGAGTCTTGAGTTTTGGTTAAAGTTATTTTGGTATTTGAAGAGCAGGAGGAGTTAAAGATGAATACAGGGAGTTGATCTTGATTTATTATCTTCAAAGACAGTCTAAGTTGAGCAGCGTATGTATTATACAGGGACTTAATATACTAAGTCTAGTCAGACCCCTCTTCTTATTCGCTCTCTCCACTACCTGCCGGTTCTATGACCAGTCCCTTTCTGAGCTCTGATTCCTACATTCTCGTTTACCAGGGGCCGTGTCACGTGTGCTATACTGTTGTTGAAATGTTCTAGAAGCCTGTGTGTGTGTGTGTGTGTGTATGTGTGTGTATGGTCACGAGGCGCTGTTTGTGGGCTATTGTGCTGGTGAGAGGCATTCAGGAGAGGTTCTAACGTCATTTCCTTTTGGGCCCTAGGTTTGACATTGACATAACCTCTAGACTATATATATATGTTGCTAGCTATTATGTATTAAGATATCGCTCGGTCACGCACCTGGCTGTCCTCCGACGGCAGTCATCATTGACATATGCTAATCTATTAATACCGTACATAATATTCTTCTTCTTCACTCTTAATACATAATATTGATTATAATATTGTACAGATATAATATTCATGGTAATATTGCAATGATCCAGTAAAATTACATTTTAAACAAGTTGTGTACATAATTGAATAAATGCAATATTGTTAAATTGGTTATTGTATGACTTTTTGTAAGATGTGTATGTATAATAGTAAAATGCATATATGCCAAAAATAAAAAATAGTTCAAAGTTAATATTATGGTAAGAGCTAATAATATTTCATATGGAGATAATGATACTGGTATACTTCTATATCATGTGTCATTCTTCTTCTTCTTCTCTTTACATATATATATATATATATATATATATATATATATATATATATATATATATATATATATATATATATATATATATATATATATATATATATATATATATATATATATATATATATATATATATATATATATATGCATGTATTTTTTATTTATTTATTTGTTTGTGTCCGACTCTGGGCATAGGCTTCACAGCCTGCTATCAAGGCCCAGCAGTCCCCCTACATACCATACACCTCTACATGTTTGAACTTCGACGCTAATACCCACCGTCCATATTGAATACATGCTAGGGCTATCTCATACAGGACTGGTGTATTGGTAATAGCAGGGGTATTTTTACATGTCGGCGGGTCTCCTGGTAGATCAGTAAAGCCTGATTTAATGAAATTCAAATCCTTAAACTGTTCCCTGCCCTAGCCAGGATATATATATATATATACAAAATATGTACACTTCATACAGGGGGGTTAACTTGAATGCTTACTCTACCCCCACTAAATACTGACTCCAACTTTGCAATTCTTGCATGCATACTGTGCACTGCGAACAGCACTACTGAAAATACAATACAGAAGATTATAAAGACAGTAGGTGTTGGGCTATACCAAGGCAGTCTTGATTTGAACAGGTCCGGGTCTCCCGCCAATATCTGACTGTGATGTCAGAATCGGGGGCCATAGTATTATTCCGCTAGCCCACTGCCACGTTATAAACAGTGAGGCACGCCTACAATTCACCAACTTATTTCAAATTTTTCCTCTCTCTCATCTGGATTTCGTTCAAGGTAAACCATATACGTATTATTAAATATGTATAGCCATACTAGAATGCATGAAAAGCATCATTGCTTTTACTGAAAGCATTTTCAATGAGAAATTAGAGGTACCGTATCAAACTGTCAACAGTGGATATCTTCTAGGTTGCAGTGAAGTAGTTTTCGTAAATACGTTAGGCAACGAAATTACAACACAGCCTAAGTTTCTCAGTGTTCTTTATTAACTGTGCATAATATATTTTGGTGGATCACAGTTGTTTTGAGATGTTACTTTGGTTACTGGTGCCCTACTTCACTCCATGCAAAATAACCTAGGCTAATCAATGGTAGCTTGATTTATTCTTTTAATTCTGTGTATTGAGTGAAATATCTAGGTAACAAGGATATCAACCGACAAGCATAGGCCTGGCCTTGGATAAGAAGAAACATTTATGAGCCCAGCCTTGGCCAAGCAAAAACATTTTTGGGTCTTGTCTAGGCCAGGAAGAAACGTATAGGTCTAGCCTATGCCAAGAAAAATGTCCATAGGCCTAGCCTAAGCCAAGAAGAAATGTGTATGGGTCAATCCTAAGGCAAATGTAATTATGTAATGCCTTTGCGTAAATCTTATGCCTAAATGATGACAAGAATTGTTTGCTAAATATGAATTTTTGCCAGGCCGGAGTCTGTTTTATTGCTACTCATGTTTCCTATAGTTTGAAGGGGAGAACTTAAAAAGAGATTTGCGCTGGTTAGAGCATGAATAGAAATGAAAATATGATACAAGAAACCTATTATTTAAATTACAAATATCAGTTAGGTAAAACTGATGTTGGGCAAGTCTTTAACTAATGCCGTAAGCATTATTTTGTATAAAACTAATTTAGTCCCAATTACACTTAGGTAAAGTTGTTGCACTGTTTTGTGGTAGAAGCTGTTTGATGGATAATAAACTAATCTGACCTTACCTAACAAGGAGAGAACAAAAACAAGAAAAAATTACCGATGATTGGAATATAGTTATATAGCAATATGCTTATATTATTATATAGCTATAGTTACCTAATCCTAACCTATGAGAAAAATGCACATTATATATGCAATGCAACGCAATGGTAGTCAGAAGCTTAATCTATACAACATTGGTTGATTATATATATACTGTACATATAGTGTCTATATTTTCTTATTCCTTTGGTGTACTGTTTCTGCTTTCTTCAGCAATTCAGTTTTTTACCTGTGTGTAGGTTATTTATGCCTTATTTTTCAAATTCATGCAGTTTCTTTACACTTGAATATTTTTCCTGTTGAATAAAATTTCTCCAATTAAACGCCCATACCACGTTGAGTACACCGCTTCCCGTCCGATCAGCGAAGTAAGTAACGTTGGGTTTGGTTAGTACTTGGATGGGTGACCGCCTGGGAACACCAGATGCTGTTGGCATCCCTACGTGTCAAGTGGAGTTGGTGGAGGATTAGTGCCCCTCCCTGTAAAACAATTAACTCTAAGCCCTTGGCCACCCCGTTTGGGATACATGGCGTCTGGCAATGAATGAATGAAATTTCTTGTCTACTTTCTTTGTATTGTCGCTGTAGATCAATTTTTTAAAACTTTTATTTTGAGCATACTTTTTACAGTCAGTATAAAATTGTTCTAAGTTCTCTGGGCTGATCTTTCTTATCTTCATTGTTCTTCTTAATATGCTGCTCTATTCTTTCTTTTGGTATTGCCATTAATAATTTATAAGTAATTTCTGTAAGAGCTATTATTCTAAAGTCTGGTATCAGTGTTTGTTTTGTGGATAGGCTAAGCAGTGTGTTTTCCATGAAACTTGTATTTTTCCTTCTTTAAGATTTTATTGTAACAGTCAATTAAAGTGTTAATGCAATTCTTACTTTTAAGTATTATTTTATACAACTCTGGCTTCATATAGTACGGGCCTGATGCCTTATTGTTATTTTTTTTATTTTATTTTTTTTTTTTTCAGCTGAGCAATCACCTCTTCCGTCTTATCTCTTCTGGCACTGGTGTTATGTTATGCCTTATTTTCAACGCCATATCTAAATGTTCCCAGTTTTCTAGTTTTGTATTGGTTTCCTTGATTTCATTAATGTACCTCTATCTTTCTTTCCTGTTCCAGTAATATAAAGTGTTTGGATGTCTGATATATTTTTCTCCAAAATTCATTTCATTCCAGCTACATATCCTCTGTTTGTAAAGTGTTATGCTAACACAACTACTGAGTTTAGTTTTAGTTAGATAGTTTTGATGAAAATTTTATACATTATATTGTTTTATGTATGACAAAAACACACAGCTTCATCTACACTTTTTTTTAATACTTTAAAGTTTTTGTTAAATTATAACTTGCGGTATCTTAGTTTGGTTCGGTATGAAACTGTTTACTAGAGTTATTGAGCGTATATTTGTAAGAAATTTTTAAGAAAGCAAACAAAGCTATACCGAACCAAAGCATCATTTATGATACAGATAGTCTCTAGGCTACTAAGTTGACAATTCCCGTTTGACATTATGGTATATTCAGTATGTATACTGACATTGTCTCCTATGGTTTCAGTTCATTCTTGATTATGATGTTTGACCTGTTTCTCATATTAGTGCATCATCTCAGATGCCACGTAAATGTTGCGTTCCTGGCTGCACGTCAAATTATGGGGTATGCAATGCTTCCGTCTTTCGCTTCCCCAAGGATAACGAGTGGCGACAGAAGTGGGTCAAAGCCATCAACAGAATGGATTTTACACCTAATGGTAATTCTGTTGTATGTAATGAGCACTTTGACCCTCGCTTTATCATCACGGGAGACCGGATGACGTGTGCTGACGGAACAGTTATAGCAGCTAAAAGAGGAACTCCAACCCTTACCAAAGATGCTGTTCCAACCATCTTTCTAAACCAGCCTAAATACCTCTCCAAGAAACTACCACCACCACGAACAACACCACAAGAAAAAGAAGACCGTTTACATGAAAGAGATTAATTAATTAATGGAGCAACATTGGGTCTGGTTAGTACTTGGATGGGTGACCGCCTAGGAACACCAGATGCTGTTGGCATAATGTTCTCCCTACGTGTCAAGTGGGGTTGGTGGAGGATTAGTGTCCCTCCTTGTAAAACAATTAACTCTAAGCCCTTGGCCACCCCGTTTGGGATACATGGCGTCTGGCAATGAATGAATGAAAAAAACAAGAAATGACAAAATTCCAGATTACGAAAAGTTCTGTGAAGGATTCAGTGAGAAACTTTGTACTGGTAATATGTGGATGGCAGTACCAAATGAAGACTGTGTTACCTTTTTGAAATTAAACTGTGATGCTAAACCAAAGGTGACAGTGTCTTTTAAAGTAATGGCAGATTTAAGTGTTGTAGCATGGTATGACAATTTACAATTAAGCCACCAAAAATTACGGTGGTTGTTAGGATCTGAAAACATATGTCAATATTGGTCACAATTTGAATCTCTTATTAGTCACCTAGGTTCTTATCAAGAAGCAAGTGTTAGTACCAAAGATAAACTAAGCCACTGTATTTCTTTGATGAGAGAAATTCTTAAGAGGGAGTCAGCAGAAAATGACAGTGATATAAAGAGTGAAATCAAAAGTTTGAATTCTAAGGTACTGTGGTTTTGTTCAGAGCAGTTAGAATTAACTATTCAGAAAAAAACAAAATACAGCAGTGAGTTCTTGGTATGGGCTTGTACGGTTTATTTTTCCAGCCCTTCATTATACAAGTCTGTGCGGAATAGTGGTGTTGTCAATCTCCCTCATCCTGATCATTTAAGAAAACTTAAAATTAGTAGCGTTCCAAAATGTTATGAGAGTTCACACGAGTTGTTCTTGAAGGAAATAGCTTCATCACTGAGAGAGGCGGAGAAAGTAGTTACTCTAATGCTAGATGAGATTTATGTAAAGAAGGGTCTTTCTTATACAGGAGGAAAACTGTACGGCATGTCAGTCAACTCAGGAGAAGCTGCCACAACATTACAGGCTTTCATGATATCCTCCCTTTTATCAAAGAACAAACATGTAGCTGCACTTTATCATGTGTGTAACATTACTGCAGAAACACTTCATGAACTATCAAATAGAGTTCTCAAATTCCTTCATAACATTGGATTTAAGGTAGTAGCACTTATATCTGACAACAACAGAGTTAACAGAAAAATGTTTGAGCAAATGTGTGGTGGAACACTCTCTTCCTCCATCCCAAATCCCTTTGATCCAAATGTCCCCTTATTTTTTCTCTTTGATTCAGTTCACTTGCTGAAATGTGTCAGAAACAATTGGCTCAACCAAAGGAATCCCATTCAGACATTTGTAATACCTTCACCTGTGGATTTTGAAACTACCAAGGAAGCTAGTTTGATGCCTTTGAAAGAACTGTATTCAAAAGAACGTACAGTAATTCACATGCAAAGATGGCTCCTGGATTGTCAGAGAAAGTGCTCTATCCTACCAGTTTGGAAATGCAGAATGTGACATATGCTATCAAATTGTTTGATGAGAAGAATGTTGCAGCACTGAAAATGTTGGGAACTGAGAGTGTTTCAGGTGTCATTGCATTCTTGCAACAAATGATAACGTGGTGGAATGTTGTTAATGTAAAGTCACCAGTGAAAGGGAAATGTCTTAGGCAGTGTGAATGCAATCCAGTACAACAAGATTCCTCTCTTGATCAGAATTTGATATTTCTTAATAGATTTTGTGACCCACTAATTGGGAAGAGATGGAATTTAAACAAAGTGGAGAGAAGGTTAGATTAGGGAAACTTTCAAGTGAGACTTATTTTGCCCTGAAACACACCACAGCCACTATGATAAAACTTTGTGACTAACATCTGAAACACCACCACTTCCGTTATATTTTGTTGGGTAAATTTCAGACAGAAGCTAAGTTTGGACAGTGCAGACAAATGAGTGGTGCAAACTACAATGTACGGTATCAGTTCTTCAAGTGATGGAATCTGAAAGAAAACTGAAGATAATGTACTCTCATTAGCTTCAAAGTCTGGTTCACTGAAAATCACAGGCATGACATCTTCCCTGGATGATACTGAAAATCAGTGCTCTGATTATGACACTTTGGATACTGGTAACTTTGAAAATATCTTCTCTCTCGTGGAACAGCAGACCTTAACAAAGGAAAATGTTGATGTTCTGATGTACATTGCCGGTTACAGAGCCTATACAGTTAAGAAGCAGTTTAACTGTCAAGTATGTACATCAGTTCTGAGAACACTGGATCGAAGATCAAGGTCACAGGACAGGGTCGTAGGTTCGGTCTCAGACCGATTATAGGGCAAAGATGTTTCACTCTCTAAATGCCTTTCTTGTACTTTTATGTGTACTCGTATATCAGACAAGCAATTAACAAGCACCAAGCTTCGAACGTCTACAGAAATTTATCTTAATCCCTTCATATCTGATATTTGCCATTTGATTCTTGCTGTCTTCTGACAATTTTATTTAGCTAACAGAAACTTTTGAAAGTGGGAGAAGTTAGATATAACCTACCTTAACACCATTATTGCTAGCACTCTCCCACATTCATGTAATCAGCTGTTTAAGTTGACTTTGTCTTGTGACACTGACCTTTTACTTTTCCCCGTGACCTTGACGTTTGACCCCTATCAAAATGATTTCTTTTTATTCTTGTTGACCTGAGCCCTCCCAGTGTTTGGTCAACATCAGTTAAAATCTTTTCAAGTTAACCAGGCCATGTGACCTTGGCCTTTGACCTATTCTCCTTAGCAACAGGTCAACCTCTTGGATGATCCTCAGCTCATTCACCAAGATTGGTCTAAATTAAATGAAACTTGTTTCAGCTGCTTTGTACACAGACTGTTAGAAATTCGATCTTGCCAAATGGGTTTAAATTTGGCGTATGACCTTAACCTTTGTCTCATTGTTCCTAATTCTGAAACCCTTCGTTCATGCCTGACCCCTGACACCTTCACCAATGTTGGTATTTGACCTTTCCGTATGACATTCACCTTTGACTGTTGTCAAAAGCGAATCCCTATATACTTGTCTTTCACTCATCCCTTCCACAAAGTTTGATGTAAATCGGGTAACAGCTGTTTAAGTTGACCATGTCATGTGGCCTTGACCTATGAACTCTTGTTAAAAAAAGGGGATGGGGGGGTTTATTCATGACTGGCCTCCAACCCTTCAACCAAGTCTGGTTAAAATCGGATCAAAAGTATTTACTATATTTTGTTCACACACACACACACACACACACACACACTCTCTCTCTCTCTCTCTCTCACGCCGCACTCGCTGGAAGAGTAAGAGTATGTATGTCGAAAAATTACAGACGAAGGTGGAGTGCCAACAATACTTTTTCAATTATTTATTGGTGTTCTCAGACGATATAAATGAGGCTAATGAATGATTTAGTTGGGCCAAAGTACGACTTTACTGAGGCTAACGTAAGACTTTACTGAGGCTATCAGATGACTTCATTAAGACTGCCTGATGATTTTATTGAAACTGTCTGATGATTTTATTGAGGCTATCATGCGATTTTATTGAGGCTAACGTCCGATTTTATTAAGGGCAACGTACTATTTTACTGAGCTATCAGACAAATTTACTGAGGCTATCATACGATTTTATTTATCTGAAAGAACTCCCAGCTGCAAGGGCTGCAATCTCCACTGACCTCTTCCCGGGCATTCAGGCTGGCAGCAGACGATTTTATTGCATCATGCATCCATCACCCACTTTTATATTGTCCCATCAGGACCGTAGGGTCCTGGGGCTAGGCTACTTAGTCTAATATTTAAGGTGAGAGTGACCAGTAACTGGTATATGAGTGGTGTTATGCGAGTAACAAACCCCAACACACCCTCGAATGTATCCCTTCCAGGCCATACCCAGCTGGAGCGCCTTAACCCACCAGACCTCCAGGTGTCTGTTTGGTCATATGATTACCACCCAGCATAGTAAATGGTCCTGGTATTACAGGAAATATTTTGGCTCGTCAGTCAATATGATCGCCTGAAAGGCAGCACTACCGGTACATAAAATGAGTGGATGACGTACGTCCCCGCCTACCAATTGGGAAAAATCTTATAGTCCTTTTAACTTAACTTGTCCCACTTTTTTATTCATTTTTAGCTTATTTTTCGTAGCTCAGTTGCACAGAAAGATAATACTACGGCTCTACATCCTTTCCATAACACTTCCTTGTGACTAGCTTAAAAAATCTTGTGTTAATCTGCTGTTACATCTCAGATTCGTGATAAAGAGACGGCAGTGTTAGGCCAACTGAAGTAAAACGTATAGCAATCAAAGGATTAACTACACTCATTTTTTTTTTTATTATTGAGGCGAAGATGCACTTGACAGGTTGGTGATGATTGGCTGAAGGCAACATGCCCGAATTACATTTACTAACCCAAATTTCCCCCTCAGATATATGTTGTCAAATAATAATGCTAACGAGTAAAGAGATTATGAAGTAATGTTGCATGTAGCCAAGCACCAACCTATCAAGTGTATCACCTCCTGGAAAAAAAAAATGAGTATAGTCAACTTTGTTTTTTTTTACTTCTAAACTTTTTCATTCTCTCTAGTGATCCGTTAACATTCACTCAATTTAGATTTAAAGTAGGGTGAGATGTTAACGAGTCACTGTAAATAAGATCACTTCTCCCCCCCCCCCACCTCTCTCTCTCTCTCTTTCTCCCTAGAACATCTATGATCCCCTCCCCCTCCCATCTCCTTTCTTCAATCTCCCCATCTCTCCATCTTACTGCCCCCTCGCCCTCCTCTTTCTCTTTCTCTCTCTCTCTCTCTCTCTCTCTCTCTCTCTTTCAACCCATCCACCAACCAGACCCACACACATCCGTGACGTGTGCCAGTGGGAGGTGTCGTCCTGTTGATTATATAAGTATGCTGGAAAAGGACACCCATTCCCACTCTCACTTTCACTCGAGCAACATCCCTGCATCTTGGGTGAGTAGATTTACCACAACTACTATTTTAATTACGAAATATCTGGTGCTGATGAGGGACGCCTTCGTGTTGTGGCACCGATGTCTCCAGGTGGCTCCACTGCCTGAATATACAAAGTCCCTCAGCTACTTCCCTATCCCCCTTGGAGAGGAGGATGGATTGCAGGATTAGGACAATTCAAGCCTGCAGTGCATCGACTTCACATTTGAAATGAACCTAGGGCTACAACAAGAACAATAACAACAGTAACAACAACAACCATCACTACCAACAACAACAACACAGCAAAGGAGGTCTGGTACTAAAAAGAAAAAAAATCGCAGGAGCATTTAAATGGAACAACACACACACATCCACTCTCCTCTATTTCAAAAAACCCTTTCTCTTCTGGCCAAGTAGAACAGTAACCAACGAGTCTTTTTATTACAAGAAGAATGAAAGCAGCTGGAAAATAAGGTCAATATTCCTTGAGAGATGCGGAACCACGTGAGGCTTAGCTAGACTGAAATACCTTGCGTGTGAAAATCCTTGGGAAGTTAAAAGTGAACCATCATATGGGATTTCATTAAAGTGAAGCACCATATTGGATTTCGTTAGTAAAGCACCATATTGGATTTCGTTAAAGTGAAGCACCACACTGGATTTCGTTAGTGCAGCATCATAGGGGATTTCGTTATGGTGAGGCACTATATGGTAATTCGCTGGATTGGTGCACCTTGCGTGGGGATATCCTTAGGGAGCTAAAGCAGAGCACAATATAGGGTTTCGCTAGAGTGAAGCACCTGCCGTGAGAGAATGCATAGGCGTGGCTGACTGATCGTGCCTGTTCTTGGGAAGTTCCCGCATCTAAAAAATCGCATGGTGGTAGAGTGCGTTTGTTATGACCTGACAAAGATGCATACTCCATTCTCCAGCTTAGTTGATGGCGCCACGTTTAATCAGAACAAGTCAAATTTGGCTCTTTGTTAAATTGTTTTTGTTTTGTTTTTTATATTGGAGGGAACACTCTTACTGGCTTCTGATCTTCTTACGGGCTTCTTCCTTGCATTAAAAAAAAAAAAAAAAAAAAGCAGGGTCGATCTGAATAGTAATCAAGGAGACACATCCATGCCCAATAAGTAAGGCTCATCGAATTTCATGCAGCTACAAATTAAAATTCATCGCGTGGAAGCAAACCAAGAATAGAAACCAAAGCGACACAGATCTAACTCAAAACCACACCTCATATTCTCGTCGGTTAAGAGAGCTCTCAAATATCTTTTCCTGAGCGAGTTATTTTGCTTATAACACCTTTTTATCTTATTTTGTTAGCTGAACCCTTCCAATATAGCCATACTGTGCATAAATTGGGTACAAAAGGATATTAACCAGTCATATCCAAAAATAAATCGCCAAGGAAGAGGTGCCAGGGAAACTCATTGTTCTTCGAGAGTAAGGAGCTAAAGTTCTTCAAATTTCACGCAACAAATTAGTAATCAATTTGTGAGAATAACCCAGTTCCATCACGTGAAGGCAAACCAAATAAAGTAACCAAAGAATTCATTTCCCCCTCATAACTAAAGGTCATAGAATTTCACACTTATTATGGCCCAGTTCCGTCGGATGAAAACAAATTTACTATAGGATGCATATGGTAACACGTCTATTTATTATGAGTGGTCTGGCACTACCAAAAATAAAACCGCATCGTGGTAACAGCAATAATCTCCTACATTTTTCATTTCGGGCATATTTTTTCATTAATTCTGGCTAAGTTCAGACGATTCTGCTTAGCAACTGAGAAACTCCTTGTAGGGAAGTGGCGAATGAAGTCTATTCTTAACCTCACGAGTTTCACAGTATGTCGTAAGTTAACTAAATTCATATGGAGAGAGGAAAAATGAAAAAAAAAAGTGATCAGATCCGTTTGGTTACATGGAAATATAGATCCACTTCCATTGTCATTTCTTCCTCAGTAACACTTTTGAGTCAATGCCCTGATCACTTTAACGAGGGATAATTTTGACATCTTTCCATCTTGAACGCCGATCTGTAATGAACTAGAATATGGTTATGATCATAAAAAATTTCTATGGAAAGGATGCTGGGCAGTAGTATTGTCCTTTTCTGCTACAGAACTACGGGAAATAAGCTGCAAAAGGACTTAAATCTCCGCCAACTTAAAGTGAAGAAACCATAGGTGAGTAGAATATTGATTCCAGCAGTCACAAAACGTGTGTGGTGTTACTCTTGCTACCTACAGATAATTTCAAATATTTTAGAAAAGCCCTTTGTAAGGCCTCGGTTAATGAATGCTACAACTCACCCCTCCAGTCCATAGACTTACCCCTTGACTGAATAAAATCGTCTGGAAACAGCAAAAATATCCAGTTCACAAATTAGGCCATAATTTTAATAAAATCGTCTGGAATCAGCGAAAGAAAATCCAGTATTGAAATTCGACCATTTATTTAGAAAAATTACATGGAAATAGCAGACCCTCCAGTTCACTGTGTTGGCCTTAGACTGATTAAAATTAATCGGAAACAGCAAAGCACCCCTCCACTTCATAAAGTCTCCAGTCACTTGAACAAAATCGTCTGGAAACGAAAAAGCCCCTCAAGTTCACAGTCGCCTAAACTGAATAAACTCGCCTGGAGATACCAAATTAAAAATCCAGTTCATCAAGTTGGCCCTAAATTAAACACCATCGATGCAAAACCCCTTTCCAGTCTCCCCCAAACTGAATAAAATCGTCAAGAGGCAGCATAAAAAATAAAAAAAAAGTTCTCAAAGTCGGCGCTAAATATTTTAAAATCTTGGACACAGCAGGAATATCATTATAAATTCGCCCATCAGTTGCAAGAATGAGAAACAAAAGAGAAACTTTCACTCAGTACTCTTTAATTTGACCTAAAACTGCCATCTCTGTCTTGTCTCGAGTTCTGAGTTGCAACAAAAATCAACACTTGAATATCATGCTAATAACGAGGAAGCGCTATAGAACGGAGTGTACAGCCGCAGCTTTGTATTCTTCTATCACTAGGCTACGTGACAGAAGCAGAAAATGAAAATCTGGGCCAAGTTTAGATGAAAAAACTATAACAAGCGATTTAATTCGATTTAGGAGAGTAAGGAGAGAGTTATAGTCTGTATCTATCCCTTCCATTTCAAAAAATATTCTCCATAGCTGAATATAATCATCTAGAGATTAAAAGAATGAAATAATGGCTGGTTCTCGATTTTCACTCTTGTACAGTACTTTGGTGTGGCGACGGTACATTCTGATGGCATGAAAGGTGGAGATATTTTAGCCTTCACATGAAATTATAATGAACCATGGATTAAATATTGGTGGAAAAAAAAAACAGACACAACAAGGCATGGAATGATTATGGGAGGAAAACACATAGGCAACGCTACGCTGTTGCAACCCTCCATCTGACCAAGCACATACCCCCTACCTTCCAGTACACCTAACGAAGCGCATATTGGCCCTCACCTCCCACCCCCGCATAACACTGAGACATTAAAACTTAAAAATTTCAGTAGTTTATCCTTGGTGATAATGAAGTTATGAATAGATCTGGCGAAATTATGACACTTGCTTTTTTCATTTAGGCAACCATTTTTATGATTGCATACCTCGTAATAGGTACAGTCAGGAAACTTCATACATAATTAGATATTCATATAATCATTTATCGCGTACAGCTTCTGCCTCCATGGTGTAAGAGTTGCAAAATTTTAATAGAAAAATGCATTGGGCCCTTCAGAGTCCTTACGCAGGTCGCATGAAAATCTCTGATAATGTTTTTATTTTTTTTCCATTATTAAACAAAACACAAAATACTAAAGACACAGCATTCTATCAAAAGGCACCAGCCCGCTGTAAGACACATCACTGTGTGATTTTTCATGACTCCATTGTGAACATTTTCTGAGTTCTGGCTCGGAAAAGAAATCTCTACGTCACTTATTATTGTTGATCCCAGCGATAATAATACCCTCCTCTGACTTCGTCATGTGGAGGGTAAATATCTGGAGGGTCGACACTGGTAACGCTGACTGAGCCATACCTACAACACAAGAAGAGTGAGACAAACAAATGAGGAAATGAATGAGAGCTGTGGTGTTAATGTTGATGTGATGGAAAATATTAAAAGGAATACTTTGAGACGGAAAAATAAAGTAATAAAATCGTCTATCGGTATCAAGAATAAGGAACAAGACAGCCACTTCTTCCCCAACACCACACTTCCATTTTATCCTCCTGGTGAGGTCATTTAATTCCCACTGTCACCAGACGATTTTATTCAGATCAGCAGATAACTTTTGAAAGTGAAGAGGTTAGACAGAACCTTCACCGATCCCATTTGTACAGGAGTGCCTTCATGTGATGGCATCCATATAATCGGGCAGTGGAGCTGCCTGGTTACATAAACGTCCCTCACCTCCCTCCATATCCCCCCAGAAGAGGATGCTGGGCTGCCTGAGAGGTGCAGCTTCAGCCTGGATTCCACTGGGTTCACATTTTGATGAACCTGGGCATGAACTGAACAAAATCGTTTGCTGACAACATGCAGATAGTTGTGATAACGTCCTAGGACTGAAGTGGTTAAGCTAGAGAAGTAGGCGATATCTATCTGTTTTTCTATCAGTCTATCTATCCATCTGTCTGTCTGTCTATCTGTCTCTGCTTCTGTAGACTTATCTGTGTTTGTATATCCAGCTATCACTTAACGCCGTAGCCTGTGAGGGGCCTCGAAAAAACGGACCTACTGCTTTTCTGTCCCTGTTTGGTAATCCTTTCTCCTCACTCACCATACATCACACAAAGAAGATACAGAAGTTTATTTCCTTTCGCACCTTGCCTCCATTGCAGATAATACTCAAACCAGCGGTAAAATGTCGATTTTGTATAAGCCCTCCAGGAACACAAATTTTCACATATGCTTCATATTTCGCCCTGTGGAGAGGATGGAAAATGAGAGACTGACTAGAAGTGTGTATATGAGTGTGACGCAAGGTGGGGGGGACGAAGGGGGAGGAGGAAATCGAACATTACGTGGAGGTATGGGGTGGGGAGGTAAATGAGAGAGGGGTGTGTGAGTTGGAGAGAGTGCAGCCAGATGACAGAGGACAGGGTAACATGGAGGAGATTCGTTTGTGGCCATCCCTTATTAGATCACGGCGTCTGATCATAGATAACGAGATTTTTCATTCTTTAGTTAAAAGCCTTCCACACCTTTACCTGTGCATCAAGTATTGGGTGGGTGTGAATGGGTCCCGGTCGTTTCGGCTGTAAGTTATTTAGGCCGTTACCTAACCTAACCTGTCCCAACCTAACCTAACCTAACTTCAGCAATGCCGTCTTGATGAAGTTAGGTTATTTAGGCTGTATACAATTTAGACGGTATGTTGTTTAGGCTGTTTGGACGTTCCGGCCTAAATGACTTACGGTCGAAGCGACCAGGACCGGGTGTGAGTTACGTCTTTCAGACTCACAACACTGAAAGTGCTTACCAGAGCTTCCCGCCCATGTCAGGCGTTTGCAAGCCGATCACTGCAGTGTTGATTAATTTGTCTATGTACACTCGCAATCCAAAATATGTATCCAGGCCTTGTAAGAGCCGGGGTCGGAGCAGGGCTGTGCCTCCGAACATTACCCCCCACCCATCCACCCCCATCCTCTCTTTTTCTCCCTCATTCGTACCGTGAGTTTTGGAACGTAGATCAGTGTTCAGCCAGAAGGTTCGAGACAATTCCTGGGTGAGTATGTTTGTTTGAATTTGGGATAAAGTTTTATTTGAAGTAATGAACATGAGAAAATAATTACCGATAGATATTCACACTCCTTTGGTGGAGTTATACAGCAGAAGGCTGTTAAATGAAAATATATGTAGGATGAATGTTAGTATCGGGAAGTATGGTTTACGTAGAGATCATTCTATACTTCATGGATTACTTTTAGCCTATTAAGAAATAATGTAATTTAAGTAACTGATGGTTAACCCTTCGTATGCCATGTGAAAATTCGTAACCCGGAACGCCATGTGGGGGCTTGAGACCCCAACTTAATAGGTGGATTTCTGCCATATGCACAAAATTACAAATGTTAAATTTTGCACATATGTTGCCCATCCAATCGACCATATGTCTTCATTTTTTTTTTTTTTTTTGTAATTTTTTTTTCAAAAAATTTTTAGTTTCCACATGTAATGAATAATGTGGCATATATTTTTATGTTACATTATTCTTCTTCATTCAGCATGCTATTAACATAAAGAAATTAATGTATTATCAGTTTTAATACCATATAAGAAAATCGTGAAAATAAAATGACTCGAAATATTAGGTTGAATCAATGTTCAGAACAGAGAAGATTGACATTTATATTGAGAAAGCCCCTGAATGATTTACAAATAAAGTAGACTAGATTGACATTTCCTGTTTATTCAGAAAGAGACTGATATTTACAGAGTATTTAGGAATAACCCTGAATCAAGTAAACATGAAACAAAACCAATTAATATGCCATTATCAGCATTAGAAATGGGAGGATCGTGTACTTTACGATTCATCCCCGCTGACTGTAGAGCACCTCAGTATTCAGTGATAGGGTCAATATATCCAGATCCGTGGATACAAGATCCGGATTGGGATCGGAATCTGCCCTCCCAAATTAATCAGTTCTTTCTTGGTTCATGGCCCACCTTTCCACATTATTTCATTGAAATTCATTGAGAACCTTTGGAGATATTGTGCGGGATACTGCGGATCCGATCCAAAATTTAATCATTTCTTCCTTGGCCCATGGCCCACCCTTGCACCTAATTTCATCATAATCTGTCCATAACTTTGGGTAATCCTACTAACAGACAAGACAAACAGACAGACAATCAACGCAGGGTAAACATAGCCTTCTTGGAGGAGGTAATAACATTCGCTTTGTCTTCGAGAGCGTGGGTGTAATTAAAGTAAATCAATAAGTAAAAATATTTGTGTAACGGATGGGGCGTGTTCCATCCTAAACTTGATCAACCTATCAGCCAGTAGCAAGAACAAAATAGCAGTTTACTTCATGAATGAACTATTTGGACTGTTTTTGTCTGTTAGTCAGTATGTCTTCATATGATTTACGTCTTCCTGTCCGGGATAGTTGCATGTTCACTTCAGTTGAATAAAATCATCTGGCAGAAAAAATATTGCAATACCAATTAATGTGAACTGATAATTCCAGTTCATGTGAACTGATATTTCGGAAACTGTCTGCCTCACTTTCTTTGTGTTTATTTTACGTGCTTCTCAGTCTTTGCCTTCATCTACAGAAAGGGTTCATTCTCTATTATGCAGAATAAAATCACCTGTATTTAGAAGGGGTGAAGTAGCAATCAATGTGAAGTAATGATTAAGAGACTGTCTTTCCCTTACTCCGTCTGCCCAATTGCCTAACACGTTTTCCTCTACAAGAAAGGTGTGTTATCACTTATATAATCTTAATAATGTCATCAGGTGAAATGAAGAATATAGTAAGTCAACGTGAATCGATAATCCAGAATCTGTGTTTGTCTGTCAGTCTGTCTGTATATTTTATTTAGGAGGCGATTTCTTACTGAAGATGCATGTAATCGTTTGTCATTAGCAAGAACAAAATAACAATTATTCGCAGTCTCAAATGGCGTGTGTCTGTTTCTTTCCTTTTCTTTGCCGGAATAGTTTATATTCATCCCGGCTTACTACATGTCTATCTATCTATCTATCTATCTATTGCCAGACGCATTATTCCCGTAAGGCGTAGCCACAAACAAATCGCCTACATGTCGTTAAATGTGTTTGTTGATATTAAGAATAAACTAACATCACTGACGAATCTCTAAGGCATATGCCGGTCTTTCCGTCAATTTTTTCTGTCTATTTATTTGTGGATGACTTCTGTTCAACAACATGATTCTCTCTCAGACAGAATTCCAAGCAAGATTGAATGTTAACAAAATTAAACTATTTTACATTTGAGACAAATACGAGTATAACATTAATTCATTTTTGCATCATGCACTTTTACGTTATTGTGTACTCAGATTCTTTTTTTTTTTTTTTTTTTTTTTAACGATATATATATGCTCCCTCCCTCACTCCCAAACTGCAACCATCCCTTTTGATCGAAGGGTAGCCGAACTCATTTACTTCGCGGTTTGAAGCAGCTTACGATGCTCAGAATGTTTTGTAGCATCTGTATAACGTAAGTACGTAAGGAAAAATTCTGACTGCACAACAACAGAATAAAATAGCGTGATGCAAAACCGGATGAGCGTTTTACTCGTAATGACTTCATATGTTAAACATTGTAGTATTTTCTTTAATAATCAAGTTTCCTTGGAATTCTGTCTGACAGAATCATGTTGCTGAGAATAAGTCATCCCCAGGGAAACAGACAGAAAAACTGACGGAGAGACAGGCATATGCTTTAGAGAGATTCGTCAGTGTTGTTATTTGTTCTTAATGTAAACAAACACATTTAGTAAAGCAGGTTGAATATGAACGATTCCCGCACGGGAAAGGAAAGACACAAACATATGATTTCGAGATTACGAATAATTTTTATTTAATTCTTGCTAAAGACAAACAATTACATGCATCTTCGGTAAAAATCGTCTAAATTAAACAGACTGACAAACAGACAAACACAGATTCTGGATTATCGATTCACGTTGACTTACTATATTCTTGAAATCACCTGATGACATTATTCAGATTATATAAGTGATAACACACCTTTCTTATACAGGAAAACGTGTTAGGCAATTGGGCAGACGGAGTAAGGGAAAGACAGTCTCTTAATCATTATTTCACATTGATTGCTACTTCACCCCTGCTAAATACAGGCGATTTTATTCTGTATAATAGAGAATAAACTCGTTCTGTAGATGAAGGCAAAGACTGAGAAGCACGTAAAATAAACAGAGAGAAAGTGAGGCAGACAGTTTCCGAAATATCAGTTCATATTAACTGGAATTATCAGTTCACATTAATTGGTACTGCAGTATTTTTTCTGCCAGATGATTTTATTCAACTGAAGTGAAAATGCAACTATCCCGGACAGGAAGACGTAAATCATATGAAGACATACTGACTAACAGACAAACACTCTCCAAATAGTTCATTCATGAAGTAAACTGCTATTTTATTCTTGCTACTGGCTGATAGGTTGATCAAGTTTTGGATGGAACACGTCCCACCCGTTACACAAATATTTTTACTTATTGACTTACTTTAATTACACCCACGATCTCGAAGACAGAGCGGCTGTTATTTTCAACAGGATTGAGTCAAGCTCGAAATGGCCTGTCTTTTTTTCCTTATTTTAGCATACATTTCTGTGTGTGTGTGTGTGTGTGTGTGTGTGTGTGTGTGTGTGTGTGTGTGTGTGTGTGAGCGCGCGCGGGCGTACGTGCTTCATGCCACAAAACAAAGAAGTGAACCACCTCTCGATCAAGAGATCAAGGAAGGTGGTTGTAGCTGGGAATGGATGGAGGGAGAAGCAGGGTAGGGGGTTTAAACCTGTGTCCGAACACCAGACCATTCTTGGTTTCCTAGCCACGGCAACGGCAAGGTCTGGATACTTTCTTTGGATCGCGAGTGTACAGTCAACAAGAGTTCCACCTGGACCACCTAGTCGCGGGATATGGCTAACGAGGCAACAGCGCATGTGTGAGTGTGTGTGTGTACACGCCCGAGAATTTATCGAATCATCAAGCTGCATCCTCTTTGCCGTATTATATTATTATGTGGTCATTGTATTATGCTGTGATATTGGCTAATAAATACTGTGTGACTGGGATAATGAGCTGTGCATTATGCTGTTTATAAAGTCTGATATATATAAAATAATTCTTCTCTAATCTTGTAGCATGAACCACGATACAGGTTGAGTTGTGGTTCAGAAACATCACGCTATTTATGGGTGAACTCACTCACTGTTTCTGAACCACAACTTAATCTGTATCGTGGTTCATGCTACAAGATAAAAGAATTATTTTATAAAAATCAGACTTTATAAATAGCATAGTGCACAGCTTATTGTAAATATCACACAGTATTTATTAGCCAATATCACAGCATAATACAATTACCATATAATAATATAATACGGCAAACAGGATGAAGCCTGATGATTCGACAAGTTCTCGGGCACGTACACACACACACACACACACACACACACACACACACACACACACACACACGCTGTTGCCACGTTAGCCATATCCCTCGACTAGGTGGTCCAGGTGGAACTCTTGTTGACTGTACAGTCACGCGTACTAATTTCTGCTCAGGGGTTACCCCTTCCTTCCCCCCTCTACCCTGGACAGAGGGAAGGGGGGAATCGCGAACAAGTCTACCCCGCCTTCTGCCCCCAACTCCCCCACCCTCCACCTCCAGCTGCCAGTTACTGATTAGACGCAAATTTTCTCATGTCCTGTAAACATGACTAAACTGTCGTCGCACACGCTTTCAACGGACAAGATTTGGACTATATTTTCAGAATAAATTATTACCGTATTGAACTGCATTCTCAAATTGAAAATATTCACCATCATTGTAATCCAGTGTCGTCCGCTGCACAGTTCTGGGTTCCAGTGCTTACCTTTTCACTTCCCCCAGCTGTCTCTCTCTCTCTCTCTCTCTGAATTTACTTTTCCCACTCACTCTTTTTTTTTAAATTTTATATAACTTTCTCTTTGCTTCTCTCCCTCTCTCCATCTTCTCTCTCGTTCTTTGTCTTAAGTCTTCCCCGCCTCTCACCCCTCCCCTCCCCCCACCTTAGGCCTGATCAGCAGTCAGTTATACCGTCACCGCTCCTTCGTATATCGTGTGCAGGGAACATTTATCACACACACTTAGGTCAGATGTATGGAAAGCTAATTTTTTTTTTTATATATAATTTTTATATATATAATTGTGATGCGGTGAGGATCTGTCCGTTCTCCCCTTTGGGGCTAAGATGCGAATGAATGTGTTTGAATGGATGAGTAAATGGAGAGTGAGTCGTCCTGTCTCGGCTACCTCCCTTTCCTTGGGGGAAGCAGCCTAGGTATATAGATAGATAGATAGATAGTATTTCTCATTATGTGCCAAGTTCAGATAGAGAACACCAGACCAATATTCGTAATTTTTATTAGAGTGACCGTTCCACTTCACATAGCTGGGTAGGGGAGGCGGTGGCTCAGTCGGTCAGAGAGGTGGCTCTGCAGTCCTAGCGGACCCAGGTTCGAATTCCGGCTAGGGCGATGGGAGACAGTTTAAGGGATTTGAATTTCATTAAATCAGGCTTTTACTGAACTACCAGAAGACCCGCCGACATGTCGTAAAAATACCCTCCGCTAATACCAATAATACAATTCAGTTCTGTATGGAGACAGCCCTCTAGTACATGTGTATTCACAGGTATGGACGGTGGGTGTTAGCGCCGAAGTGGTGACATGTAGAGGTGTATGGTATGTAGGAGGACTGCTGGGCCTTGATAGCAGGCTGTGAAGCCTATGCCCAGAGTCGGACACACACACACAAAAAAAGCTGGATATAAACTGCACACACACACACACACACACACACACACACACACACACGACTTAAATTTTGCACTGACTGCGTGGCGACTACAAATATAGTCATTCTAAGAACTGGATCTGCTGGCTCCAAACCTTCCCGTCCCAGTCAAACTCCACATTCAATAACCGGTTTTTTGTCAGTGCAAAATTTTAGCCGTGTTTGGAGCCAGGAGATCCAGTTGTTAGAATGACTATATTTGTAGTCGCCACGCTGTCAGAGCAAACTTTAAGTTGCGTGTGTGTGTGTGTGTGTGTGTGTGTGTGTGTATGCAGTTTATAAGCCCAGCTACCCAGCTATGTGAAGTGGAACGGTCACTCTAATAAAAATTACGAATATTGGTCTGGTGTTCTCTATCTGGACTTAGCATATAATGAGAATTACAATTATATATATATATAGCTTTCCATACATCTGACCTAAGTGTGTGTGATAAATGTTGCCTGCACACGATATACGAAGGAGCGGTGTCGGTATAACTGACTGCTGATCAGGCCTAAGGTGGGGGGAGGGGAGGGTGGAGAGGCGGGGAAGACTTAAGACAAAGAACGAGGAGAGAAGATGGAGAGAGAGAGGAGAGAAGCAAAATGAGAAAGTTATATAAATTTAAAAAAGAAAGAGTGAGTGGGAAAAGTAAATTCAGAGAGAGAGAGAGAGAGACAGCTGGGGGAAGTGAAAAAGGTAAGCACTGGAACCCAGAATGTCAGTGCAGCAGACTGACACTTTGGATTACAATGATGGTGAATATTTTCAATTTGAGAATGCAGTTCAATACGGTAATAATTTATTCTGAAAATATAGTCCAAATCTTTGGCCGTTGAAAGTGTGTGCGGACGACAGTTTAGTCATGTTTTACAGGACATGAGGAAATTTTGCGTCTAATCAGTAACTGGCAGCTGGAGGTGGAGGGTGGGGGGAGTTAAAGGAGCAAAAGGCGGGGTAGACTGTTCGTGATCCTCCCCCTTCCCTCTGTCCAGGGTAGAGGGGGAAGGAAGGGGTAACCCCTGAGCAGAAATTAGTACGCGTGACTGTACTCTAAATTACCTGGGAAACATATATATTTTAGCTAATATATTCAGAAAACATTTCTAATATATAGGTGAGAAAATTTCGTCCAGCAAACATCTGCTTAAATTTATCAAAATCATATATATATATATATATATATGAGGTATATACGGAGGTTCATAAATTTTACTCTATAGGCTTCAGGAACAAGCTCATAGGCCTTAAGAATCAAGCTCTGAACTACATCATAATTATCAGATTGATCCTGAGGCAAAGATGCATAAGTTACTTGAGCTTTACCGGTGAGAACAGTTTGAAGGAGTACTGGCCAATACTTTTTGAGGCAATTAAAACCTGTAGCTACCCTCTCAAACAACTGAAAATACTTTGTTAAATCAGATTCATTAAAAGGAGGGACAAGTTTAACATTTTTAGCCACATCAAAATCATCAGAGCTAGATGATCCAGTTCCACATTTTTTCATGCGATACTCATGGTCTGAGTGAATCCTAGCAAGTTCAATTTGTGCCTCCTGAATACGAGCTTGAGACTCATGTGCGTGCCTCCTGAATACAAGCCTGAGACTCAGCCTCCTTAGCACGTGTCTCAAACTCAGCCTCCTGCACGAGCCTCCTGCAACTTAGCTATTTCAATCTGCGTTTGCTCATCTGGAGGAGTTACATTAAACAAGCTTTAATAATCATGCCAACAATTTGATCTTTAGAATGATGAGAGTGAACAGCAATTCCCAATTGTTGAGCAACAAGCTATAAGTTCATTCTTTGTTCTGTTTTCTACAGCACACACTGCACATTTGACAAAATATATCTATTGGCTTCATAAGAGTAGTAATAGTAGACATCATGAATAAATCACAGTAAAATATCAAGCAATATCCTTATGATAATATCCTGATATATCCTGGCGAGGTCGCCAAATTTACGTGTTACGGAACAGAGAGAGATAATAAACACCAAGGTGAGAATACTAAAATCACTACTGTCCCGCAAAGTTCCAGGTTCAAAACAAAAGAGTTAGGTAAAATTTCAAGTTAAAGTTTAATGCTCAAACTAACAACTAAACATTCAGGACTCATAAGGATAATGTAATGGCAAAAACAGGTTAAATATATGGTTAACTGCAATAGCCTCTATTAACACGAAATTAGGAAGAGTAAATTTATCTAAGTCAGCCCTGATAAAATGAGAAAACCGGATAATGCACAGTTAATGCAAGATATATTATTACAGATACAAAATATTATTACTGACTGACATTAAAAACTCTACATGAATCACAAAAACCTTACCAGCCCTATGAATTAACACCTTAGGCCATACAGTACAAGAAAAATGGTAACATTTATACTCAAATTATGCAGCATCTAGGTGGTTGGAGACTTCCTGAGCACTCACAAAAATAATAACAACTGCACAGGGGAGGACAGAGATGTGAACCAAATGAGGAGTAGATCTAAGTGGCAATAATGCAGAGACTGAGCTCATTATATAGGGGCCGGCAGAGCTTGATACAACTTGTAAGAAGGACGCGCAAATGAAGCCAGAGGGGACAAAGAGTTGACAATCCTGCTCTGAACAACAGAAAGAACGACTTACTCTACTATAAGGGTGGAGGGGGGAGTGAGGTAGAACACGCTCTTGATCAAACATGCAGCATACTGTACGTTAGAATTACACAAAGGATGATGAAATCATAGGCTATGTAACACCTCCCCACAAAGAAAAAGAAATTTACAAAGGAAATTTCTTATTACTCTAAAACAATCTGTCTAAAGTCTAGATAAGCAATCTGCAATAACATTTTCTTTCCCCTTGACATGTTGTATGTCTAATGAATACTCCTGAAGAAGTAGACTCCATCTTGTCAATCTCTGATTTTTATCTTTAAACTTACTAAGGAATTTCAGTGGGTTATGATCGGTATAAATGACTATGGGGTCAAAACCAGAACACAAATAAAATGAAAATGCTGTAAACCCAAAATCAAGGCCAAAAGCTCTTTCTCAATAGTTGAGTAGTTCTTTTGAGGTGGAGTGAACTTCTTACTGTAATAAGATACAGGGTGTTCAATACCCTGATCATCCTCTTGCAGCAAAACAGCCCCAGCTCCTGTATCACTTGCATCAACAGCCATCTTAAAAGGCTTAGCAAAATTTGGAGTAGCGAGCACTGGCTGACTTAATAGGATAGCTTTAAGTTTGCTGAAAGAGGATTCACAGTTATCGGTCCAGACAAATTTAACTCCTTTTTCAGTAGGTCTGTAAGTGGTGATACAAGAATTGAAAAGTTAAGAACAAATCTCCTGTAATAACCTACCATTCCCAAAAATCTTTGTAGCTCTTTCCTACTTTTAGGTCTGGGAAGATCACTTATAACCTGAACCTTAGCTCCTGGTGGTGCAACATGTCCATCACCAATTACATACCCAAGGTACTGAACTTTAGCTTGACCAAACTCACACTTTGATAAATTAGCTACAAGATTAGCCTGAACCAAACGCTCAAGAAATTTACTGACATGGCATAGGTGATCTTTCCAGTTGTCACTGAAGATTAATACATCATCAATATAAACAACACACCCTGCCAAACCCTCTGTTACAACATTCATGAGCTTCTGAAATGTGGCTGGTGCATTCTTCATACCATATGGCATTACAGAACATGCAAAAGTCTTTCCTAGTGTTACAAAACATGAGATCTCCCTAGCACGTTCAGTCATAGGTACTTGCCAGTATCCCTTTAACAAATCAAACTTACTTATGTACCTAGCCTTTCCGATCTTGTCTATGCAATCTTTTCTGATTAACACGTCTGTAGTCGATGCAAAGCCGCTGTGACCCACCTGGCTTAGGGACTAGAGTGACAGGAGAACTCCACTCGCTCTGACAGGGCTCAATCATCTTGTGGTCCAACAGGTAGCCAAGCTCCTTCTGGATGAGAGGAACTTTCACTGGGTTCACACAGTAAGGAGGTAGTTTAATTGGCTTTGCGTCTCCAACATCGACATCATGCATCAACACAGTGGTTTTTTCCTGGAGTGGCATGGAACACTTGCGGGTATTCCTGCAGTAATACCGAAAACTCCTGCCTTTCCTCGGGAGGTAGATGAAAGCTTAGTCTGGAGATCATTCATGATATCAGGATTCTTCCCCAAACTATCACTCAGGCTCATGCTGCATGGGAGAACTTCACTTGCAGACACGGGTGGAACAGCTACAGTGCAGATTGGGTTATTTTCGTCCCGCCTGTGATATAACTTTCGCATGTTGATGTGACAAAGTTGCTTGTTCTTTCTACGATCTGGTGTGGCGATGACATAGTTGACATCACTGAGTTTCTTCTCCACGAAATAAGGACCACTAAACTTGGCTTGAAGAGGTTGCCCATGCACCGGTAGCAGAATCAAAACCTGATCTCCTGGCTGAAAGTGGCGTAACCTGGACTTCTTATCATACCAAGTCTTCATCTTCTCCTGAGCAGCTCCTAAATTCTCTCTCGCCAGCTGTAAAGCAGTGGACAGCCGTTCTTTGAACTTCATCACATACTCCAGCAGGTTGACGTCATCTTCCTCCGACAGCCAGCATTCCTTGAGTAACTTAAGGGGTCCTCTTACTTCATGGCCAAACAGTAGTTCAAAGGGTGAGAAGCCCAGTGATTCATTTGGAGATTCTCTTGCGGCAAATACAACGAATGGAAGACCTTTATCCCAGT
This sequence comes from Coenobita brevimanus, assembly GCF_032717465.1. Taxonomy (NCBI): domain Eukaryota; kingdom Metazoa; phylum Arthropoda; class Malacostraca; order Decapoda; family Coenobitidae; genus Coenobita; species Coenobita brevimanus. The sequence goes on from NC_137009.1 coordinate 8,474,641, forward strand.
CTTTCTGATGTTCCAAACAGTATTTCTTGAGCATCGATTTGAGTGTTTGATGATATCTCTCCAACGCTCCTTGGGTCTGGGGATGGTAAGCTGAAGACGTGATCTGGGTGATGCCCAACTCTTTCAGAGACTGCTTGAAAACATTTGACATGAAATTACTTCCCCGGTCTGACTGTACCTCCTTGGGCAGACCAAACTTTGTGAAGAACCCTAGCATTTCCTTAACCACGTTCTTTGCTGAGATATTTCTAAGTGGAATGGCTTCAGGATAACGAGTAGCCATATCAATCAGGGTCAACACATAAGAAAATCCTGAAGAAGTCTTAGGAAGAGGGCCCACAATATCCACCAACACACGGGTGAATGGCGCCTCAAAAGGAGGAATGGGAACTAGAGGTGCAACCTTTTCGGTCTGATTACACTTCCCCACAACTTGACAGGTGTGACAAGACTTACAATACCAGGAAACATCCCTGAAGATACCTGGCCAGTAGAAGTGTTTCAAAATGCGTGCCACAGTCTTCCTCACTCCAAGGTGTCCTGCCAAACTGGAATCATGAGCCACTCTAATGATATCCTGCCTACAAACACGAGGGATGACAACTTGATGTACAACCTCCCATTCACAGTCGGCTGATGCTGTTGGGGGTCTCCACTTCCTCATAAGTACTCCTGACTTTATATAATAACAAGTAGAAGCACCAGCTGACTCTTCCTCACTGCAAGCAGAGTTAGCTAGACCTTTCAACTCAGGGTCAGCAACCTGCAACTCAACCAACTCTTGACGAGACAAATTATCAACACTACGGGGTACTGCCTCATCTGGTGAGTGGTCCAAATTAGCAAGAAAAGTGTCAGCTAGGATAACATCATCATCATCATTATCCTCTAAGTCACCAGTAACTTTAGACTTAGCCCTAGTGACAGCACATGCAGGGAACACATCAGGGACATCACAATCCTGGGTCGCAGCCACTGGCTCACTAGACAACTGAGGAGCTGGACACACTTGACTTCCACCAATATCATTTCCAAGTAAGAAAGTTACACCTGACATTGGGAGTGTCTCAACCAACCCAACCATAACGGAACCATTAACAAAACCAGACTCTAAATTCACTCTGCACAGAGGGACAGAGAAGTAATTATTCCCTACACCTTGTAAGATTACAGTTTCATCAGAGGAATTAACATTAGAGCCTAGAACACTGGTCAGCATAAGGGATTGGCAAGCACCTGTATCACGATATATTTTAACTGATTTCCTGTCATTACTGTCCAGAGGACTGACAAAACCATCAGACAGGAAATTAGCACATGAACTCTTGAGAGTGTCACCCACGTTACTGCTCAAAGAGGAGCTCCATCATGAGAATTTAATTTACCCCTCAAAGCAGGTTCAGTTAACTCAGTTAAAGAATTCTGGGAACTCTCAAGGGTGGACACTAGACCAATTGACTGAATATTTAAAGACTCCTTTTTGTTCACATCACGCTGTCTCCTGAAACATTTCTCCGTAGTATGACCAAGCTTACTACAATAAGTACATTTACTTTTCTGAAATCTAGAGGTGAAGCTGGTATTTACTTCCTGAGAAACATCATCTTTATTCTCTTTCCTGTTACCTGTACTCTGAGTAGAGGCAACGTACTTACTCTCAGCTTTCCTTTTTTCTTTAGAATATCTCTTGTGAGTGAGAACATATTCATCAGCTAAAACTGCAGCATCAGACAAATTATCTATTCTTTTTCTCATCAAGATATAGGCTTACATCTTTTTTAATACACCTTTTGAAGTCCTCCAGCAAAATCTTCTGCTTAAATTTACCAAAATCAGAATCCACATTCTTAGAATTTAACCACTGCTCTAACAGATCTTCTTTGATTTTTGCGTACTCAACATGGGATTGCTTATCTTGCTTATAAGTTGTCCTAAATTTTACTCTATAGGCTTCAGGAACAAGCTCATAGGCCTTAAGAATCAAGCTCTTAACTACATCATAATTATCAGATTGATCCTGAGGCAAAGATGCATAAGTTACTTGAGCTTTACCGGTGAGAACAGTTTGAAGGAGTACTGGCCAATACTTTTTGGGCCAATTAAAACCTGTAGCTACCCTCTCAAACAACTGAAAATACTTTGTTAAATCAGATTCATTAAAAGGAGGGACAAGTTTAACATTTTTAGCCACATCAAAATCATCAGAGCTAGATGATCCAGTTCCACCTTGTTTCATGCGATACTCATGGTCTGCCTGAATCCTAGCAAGTTCAATTTGTGCCTGAGCCTGCCTCCTTAGCACGTGCCTGAAACTCAGCCTCCTTAGCATGCCTGAAATTCAGCCTCCTTAACACGAGCCTCCTGCAGGGCTAGCTGTAACTTAGCTAATTCAATCTGCGTTTGCTCATTTGGAGGAGTTACATTAAACAAGCTTTCATTAATCATGTCAACAATTTGATCTTTAGAATGATGAGAGCGAACAGCAATTCCCAATTGTTGAGCAACAAGCTTAAGTTCATTCTTTGTTCTGTTTTCTACATCACACACTGTTTGCACATTTGACAAAAAATCTTTGGCTTCATCAAGTGTAGTAATAGTAGACATCATGAATAAATCACAGTCACAAAATATCAAGCAATATCCTTATGATAATATCCTGAATATCCTGATAAGAGGTCGCCAAATTTATGTTACGGAACAGAGAAAGATAATGTACACTTTAAGTGAGAATACTAAAAATCACTACTGTCCCGTAAAGTTCCAGGTTCAAAACAAAAGAGTTAGGTAAAATTACAAGTTAAAGTTTAATGCTCAAACTAACAACAAAACATTCAGGACTCATAAGGATAATGTAATGGCAAAAAACAGGTTAAATATATGGTTAACTGCAATAGCCTCTATTAACACGAAATTAGCAAGAGTAAATTTATCTAAGTCAGCCCTGATAAAATGAAAATACCAGATAATGCTCAGTTAATGCAAGATATATTATTACAGATACAAAATATTATAAAAAAATGACTGACATAAAAACACATGAATCACAAAAACCTCACTAGGCCTACGAATTAACACCTTATGCTATACAGTACAAGAAAAAATGCAATAACACTTATACTCAAATTACACAGCTGCTAGATGGTTGGAGACTTCCTGAGCACTCACAATAATAACAACTGTACAGGGGAGGACAGAGATGTGAACAAAATGAGGAGTAGATCTAAGTGGCAATTAATGCAGAGACTGAGCTCATTATATAGGGGCCGGCAGAGCTTGATACAACTTGTAAGAAGGACGCGCAAATGAAGCCATGGGGACAAAGAGTTGACAATCCTGCTCTGAACAACAGAAAGAACGACTTACTCTACTATAAGGGAGGAGGGGGGGAGTGAGGTAGAACACGCTCGTGATCAAACATGCAGCATACTGTACGTTAGAATTACACAAAGGATGATGAAATCATAGGCTATGTAACA
>NC_137009.1:8478216-8490716 GCF_032717465.1 Coenobita brevimanus
TAAGTGGATGATGGTCACTACCGCCTATCACCATGTGCTGATAAGTAACAAACCTCTAGCAGTCTCTTACATCTTCATTTCTAAGTGGCTTTTAGAGATTTAGTAACAGTTCCATACATTGCACATCGATATCCTCTGTTATGTTACTGATTCAAACCAGATCGATAATTAAACGCTATAAAAAGCACGGAAAGAAATGTAAAAGGATATTATGTAAAATAAATCCGTCAGGAAGAGATGCTACGAAGCCTCCTTCGCCAGTGATAATACGATCCAAAGTTGTTTCTACAGCGTTACCCGGCAAAACTCAAGCCACTAGAAGGGATACTGAACCTGTGTGTGTGTGTGTGTGTGTGTGTGTGTGTGTGTGTGTGTGTGTGTGTGTGTGTGTGTGTGTGTGTGTGTGTGTGTGTGTGTGTGTGTGTGTGTGTGTGTGTGTATTACTTACTGTTGTGCACACTGTGTTGCAAAAGTCCTTATGCCTCTGCTACTTCTCTTCCATGGCTGGATTTATACACATTTGAATGTGACTCAGTTGACTGAGGTGCAAGTTATCATCCATCAGAGGGTGATAAAATGCACCGTAACTACTACGTCTCATTCAGGCATCAATGACTCCAGGGATGAGACAGGCAGGAGAGGCCAATGGTCTGCAGTAGTTGCCTGTACAGTAGTTCCAAATAGTATCGATGCACACTTGGTGCTAGTCAGTCTACCGCCACAGATGATGACCATTGCATAATACCTCATGATACTACTCCACGATGGCAGTAGTAGTAGCAGAATAATCCTGGTAAGTCTGGCCGAACAAACCCACCGACGGCAGGCAAATAATCCTCCCTGCAGTACTGTCCCATGCAGTGAACCGATTTTCCCTTGTGGTGGACAGCGCCTCGCCATATCGAGACCCAGGAACATAGCATAGAGGTTTTGTTCCTGGACGGATGCCACATTTGCATCTCTACCCAGTTAATGGGCCAACATATTAAGCTTCACATCACCCAGTTATCTGGTTATATGGTTACCATCTAGTGCTGTAAATAGTTTGCTGGGTTGCAGGAAACCTGGGCTTGCCACTCAGTGCAGAGTCATCTCAGGAAGAAATCGGCCCCACTACATCAAGTGAGTCAGTATTGTTATGATATGCACATTATATTAAGATGGTAATGAAATATAATCCTGCAAGGACACAAGCAGCATTGACCGTGTCAGATATCACTGAACCTCTTTTTTTGCAATGCTTTTGTTATCACGTGCACACAACAATTCAGACCAAGGGGTTCATTACAATACGGTAATCTACAAAAACTGATTTGGCAATGAGCTTTTTGAGATATTTGTATATTTACTGATAAATTGAGGATGCATCAGTAATATTGTACAGAATTTACTGTAAATCTAGGACAAATTTATTACCATGAAAAACCATTTATGTATACCGTACTTAATAATATATATATATATATATATATATATATATATATATATATATATATATATATATATATATATATATATATATATATATATACCCTGAAGATTCGGTCTATGAATGTGCGTGGATGCAGTACGATTGAGGCTAAAAGGGAGGAGATTGGGAAAATGTTTGTGAGAAGAAAGTTGGATGTGTTAGCTTTGAGTGAAACGAAGCTGAAAGGGAAGGGTGAGTCTACGTTTGGAAGTGTGAATGGAAGATTGTCAGGCGTTGACAGAGGAAGGGCAAGAGAAGGTGTGGCCTTGTTAATGGGTCCGGATGTACAGCGGTGTGTGGCTGAATGGAAGGAGGTGTCATCGAGACTGATGTGGGTGAAAGCGAAATTTGAATGTGAGTTGTGGGTGTTTGTGAGTGCATTTGGGCGTGGTAGTGAAAGGGATGAAGAAGACAGGGATTCTTTCTGAAATGATGTGGATGAGTGTCTGCAGAGTTTTGGAGCGAATGTGAATGTGGTAATAATGGGAGATCTGAATGCTACAGTGGGAAATGTAGCAGTTGAAGGTGTAGTTGGGATGCATGGTGTGCCTGGAAGATATGAAAATGGGGAACGAATGATAGGGATGTGCGTTGAGCGAGAGATGGTGATTGGAAATACTCTATTTGAGAAGAAAAATATGTATAAGTATACATGGGTGAGACAGGAGGGTGGAAGGTTGTTGATACAGCATTGATGGACTATGTGGTTATGTCCAGGAATGTAATAGGAAGATTGTTGGATGTGAGAGTTCTGAGAGGAGAGGGTGGAGGTATGTCTGACCACTACCTGGTGGAGGGAAAGTTAAGAGGAGGTAAGAGACGGGTGAGAGCTAGGAGAGTTAGGTGTGGCAGGGTTTTGAAAGTGAGTGAATTGGATAAAAGAGAGAAAATGATAGAGTATCAGGAGAAATTGAAAGATGAGTGGAACGCAGTGAAAGATCAGGAAAATAGTAGTGTGGAGGAGGATGGCAGTTGTTTAGTAAGAGTGCTGTGGTGGGGCATGCGGAAGAGGTGTGTGGTGTGAGACGTGTGGGTGGTGGTGTAAGAATAGGAAGTGAATGGTGGTGCAAGGAAGTAAGTAAGGCTGTGGCTGAGAAGATACGTGCATATGAAGTGTGGCTGCAGAGGGTGGATGAGGTGTCATAAAAGAGGTATAAGGAAAAGAGGAATAGGACGAGAAGGGTTGTGCGTGATGCTAAAGTGGCAGCAGATGAGAGGTGGGGTAGGCGGTTAACTGAGAATTTTCAACAGAATAAGAAAATGTTCGGGAAGGAGGTGAAAAGGGTGCGAAAGGAAGAGTCTCGGAAGGAAGAGCGAGTAAAAGCAGAGGATGGAAGGATGTTAATTGAGACTGATGCAGTAAGGAAGAGAAGGGCAGAATATTTTGAAAGATTGTTAAATGTAGAGGAGGAAAGGATGGCTGAGACTGTGGCGGATGGAAGGGTGTAAGAAATAAATGTGTTGGGAGAATTGAATGATTCTTTGATCACGAAGGAGGAAGTGCAAGAGGCAGTAAAGGAGATGAAAACAGGGAAAGCTGCAGGCATGGATGGGTGTGCTGTGGAATGCCTGAAAGGTGGTGGAGCAACTATTGTTGACTGGTTAGTAAGATTGTTGAATCTGTGCTTTGTGAAAGATATGGTGCCAATTGAATGGGCAAGTGCTTGTGTGGTCCCACTATAAAGGCAAGGGTGATAAGTATGAATGTACTAGCTTTAGGGGTATAAGTCTGTTGAGTGGTGTAAGTAAGGTGTATGGTATAGTGTTAATTAAGAGAGTTAGAGAGGGTAAGAAGGAGTGACTGGTGATGAGCAGTGTGGCTTTAGGAGAGGGAGGGGATGCATGGATCAGGTGTTTGCTGTGAGACAAGTGTGTGAAAAGAATTTTGCGAAAGGCAAGAATGTGTTTTGGGCATTCATGGATTTAGAGAAAGCATATGATAGAATTGATAGGGAGGCTTTGTGGACTGTTTTAAGATTGTATGGACTTGATGGTAGGTTACTAAAAGGGGTGAAAAGTTTTTATGTAAATAGTAGAGCATGTGTAAGAGTGGGAAATACTGTCAGTGATTGGTTTCCCGTGAGAGTGGGGCTGCAGCAGGGATGTGTGATGTCACCTTGGTTGTTTAATATTAATATGGATGGTGTTGTAAGAGAGGTGAATGCAAGAGTTTTAGGTGGAAGTCTGAGTCTGGTGAATGTTGATGGTAGAGAGTGGAATCTGAAGTAGCTGCTGTTTGCAAATGATACTGCACTGGTGGCTGATTCAGAGGAGAGATTGAGGCAGTTGGTACAGGAGTTTGGAAGGGTGTGTGAAAAGAGGAAATTAAAAGTAAATGACAACAAGAGTAAAGTGATGAAGTGTACGAGGTCGGTAGATGGTAGGAGGATGAATGAAGTTGTGAATGGTCAGTTGCTTGAGGAGGTAGAGTGTTTTAAGTATTTAGTGTCACATGTTGCTGTGGATGGAAGAATAGATGCGGAAGTGAAGTTAAGAATGAATGAAGTAGGAAAGGTGCTGGGAGGAATGAAAAAAGTATTTAGATGTTGTTCACTTAGAATGGATGTAAAGAGAAAGTTGTATGAGGGTGCTGTGGTACCGACTGCGTTATATGGGGCTGAAACACGGAATATGGGTGTAGCAGAGAGGATATGTTTGAATGTAATGGAGATGAGGTGGCTGAGGAGTATGTGTGGAGTGAGGCATATGGATCGAGTGAGAAATGATGAAGTGCGAAGGAGAACTTGAGTCGTTCGAGAGATGGCTGATTGAGTTGAGCAGAGGGTGTTGCGATGGTTTGGGCATAAGGAGAGAATGGATAATTAGTGATTAGTGAAAAAGATAACTAGATCTGATGTGAGAGGTGTAAGGCTGAGAGGAAGGCCATGAATAGGATGGATGGACAGTGTGAAGAGAGCACTGGATGCGAGAGGGATGTCTGTTGAGCCAGGAAGAGTGGCTGTGCGTGACAGAAATGAATGGAGAGAAATTGTGAATGAATAAATGATGACGCAGCCCTGAGGGGATATTCTCCCGGATTTGGTCTGATCAGCTAATCAGATCAAGGGCGGGTAAGGGGATGGGTCTGTTATTATGTGGCAGGGGTAAACCAGCTCTGCTGTCGGTCCCTGCTGCAGATGTCACTGATTGCACTGTGCAATTGACCCTCGTGCAGTGTGGTGCAGTAAGGATCTGTCCCTTCTCCCCTTTGGGGCTAAGACGCTAATGAATGTATTTGAATGGATGAGTTAATTGGGAGTGTGTCGTCCTGTCTTGGCTACCTCCCTTTCCTTGGGGGAAGCAGCCTAGGTACATATATATATATATATATATATATATATATATATATATATATATATATATATATATATATATATATATATATAAATAGATATATAAATAATTCAGTGTTCGTACCAAGAATACTATATTTCTCACAACAAAAACTACTGACACTGGTAAAATCTGTCTACGATGTACCATCAGTGTAGAATGAAATTAATTTATGCGGTATGCGGTGTGTAAAGTAAAATAAATATGGATTAAAACATTTGAAATATATTTCCAGCAATTCATAAAACTTAATTTTCTTAAATACCGTACCTCCTGTCAGATAAAATTAAACAAACTGTAAGTGGTTTCTCATATCTCTGAGTTAGGTTAATCTCCATCATTCGTTATTGAACATTATTATGCACTGTGCAATCCTTAAACAGAAATCTAATATTTACGGACGATTAAAATCTAACAAGCTTCATATGACCAAGAAATACGGGGAAAAATATGTACAGGGGACAGTTAGGGTACACCAGGTAATCTGTAGCCTTCAGTCAGTGTATACTGATCTTGTTCACGTTGATTCATGTGTGTATAAAAAGTAATAATTTACCACAGACCAAACTAAAGATATCTTTTTCTATTTACTTGCTTAAAGGCCGCCTCCGGCGACTTCCGCTCTATGTCAAAAGACCAGAACTGAGTTATGACTTGGGAACTGGTGGCCTGATTGGACTAGAAATTGTTTTATTCTTGAAGTTAGAGCATTTTAACAGTACCTTACACTAACAAAAATTGCGCTACGTTGCGCAGTTTCTGCTGTGTTACAGTAACAAATAAATAAGCCAACAAACATATAGAAATCGGATAATTATAATATAGATTATCGTTACTTCAATGGCCACTTCTCCTCTGATCTACCTGTTTGTATCCCTCCTCCATTTCGGCAGGCTTGCAGCACCCGTCTGGCAGAGCACTCTCACCCCTTGCTGTCCAGCTCTCTAATGCAAGGGTTAACAGATCCTCTCAGTCCTTCAAGTATACAACAAATCATCTCTGAAAGTATCTTCCTTAATCCTGATTTACCTTTGAAAAAAAAAATAATGATAATAAAGCCTAAAACGCAATGTGTCCAGTAGTGAACTATATTTGAATTTGGCTCTCTTTGTTAGTGTCATCTTGGAAGGGTCAGCTTTGAGAGATTAAAGCCTCCTTTCTTTTACTGGAATGGTAAAAGAATTATGCTGTTGGGACGCTTCATTAACCACTGAAAATAAGAGCCCTGGATACTTTCTTTGGACTATGACTGTACAATTTTCCCTCATATGGTTAGGTCGAGTCTAGTTCTCAATTCCAGCTCATGGTAGTCGAATTTTTCGGCTAAGAATAAGTCATGTTAACAATTTCGCTCGTGGATAAGTTTTTAAGTTTTCCCGGCTCTGACACGCAGGCTTTTCTCCCCCCCTCCCCAGCCGCCACACACTCCAAAAATGTGTATTCTCGGCTTATTTTCACCACCCAAACATATTTATTTTGCCACAAAACCCATATATTCCTATTTGCCGATGTTTGTTCTACACAATAAGCCAAAAAACACACACACACCAAGAAAACACACTATACGTACGTTAGGGCGCTCGGAATAAACATTCGGGATCACAGATTTCACTTCCCAACATCACAAGTCGAATGTTTACTAACTAATCTCTACATGTTATACCATCAATCGAAAGAGAATTTTATTAGCTTTTGAATGAGTCAGGTCCCAGTTTGATACGATGTATCATAAATTATTTTTTTGCTTTGTCGATTTTTCAATGGCATACAAAGGGTCCCTCGTGCCAAATAGTTTCGCATGTTACGTGAGCTGGGGTGCAGGTCGCGAATGTTAGCAGCACTGGTGGTGATATACGGGGTTTCTTTGAGCAATATTGGGACAGCCATCGTAACATCCAGGATCGGCGTCAGACAGGGGTCCCCAACATTTTGTTTATTGTTTATCATTTTTGTAAACAGCATGATTAAGTTGATAAAGTCCAATTGTGGGCCAAATGGTTTTTTACAGTGGCTTCATCTCCTTGTCCTTGTGGACGATACTGTTCGTCTCTCGACAACGCAATGCTGGATGGAACATAAACTTGCATTTCTGAATCAGTTCTGAGTAAATAATGGCATGGTTGTGAATAATATTAAGACCAAATTCTTTGCAATCCATGCATCAGTGGGCGATGGTGAGCCATTCTATGTTGGTGAGAGGGTCGTGCAGTGGTGTGAGAGGTATGTGTATCTGGGCAGTCTGTTCACAAGCGACGGGACCCTGTCGTCCGCCATTACCGCCAACGCGCAAGCAAAAATGTGCCACATTTTTAAATTTGTGTTGTTTTTTAAAAGAATATAAATATACCATTTTATGTTAAAAAGAAAATGTTTGAAGCAGCCTTAACCCCTTAACTGCGGGGCGTCACTTTCGTGATGCTCGGCCACAATGGATCATACCGGGGGGCATCACTTTTGTGATTCTGTGTTATTTTGAATTCACTCGGGCTCTCAAATGGTGGCTTGTATCATCTATCAGTACTGCCAATGTCCAACACAAGTCAGCACTCCAAATCTCATCTGTACTCCCATCCATTGTTGACATTTTAGCGATTTTACCCCCTTTCTTTATGTATTGCCGAGATTTTCTACCTATAAAAAATTAGCATATAAGTTAGCAGCAGTCAGCCTAAGTGTCATTGTCAACCCTTCTCTTCCCAGATAAGCCGCGGCATTTAGTTCCTTGTCCTCCGCTGTAGTGAAACCATGTCACACTCGCGCCCCGCCATTCCTGCCGCTTCTGCGCCCATTGCAAAGGGCCCCGTGACCTCTACCCCAAAAGAAAAGTAGTGAGAGATGCAGGAAAGGCCTTAGTGACTCTGCAGTGGCACGTGAACTGGCAGAATTGTCCATGGTGATGATGGACAGTGATTTTGACGATTCGGGTGAATCGTGTGATGAGCCTGGTGAGGTTATCGTGCCAGAAACTGCTACAACGAGTGCTTCAGTGTCGGAAGTGGTCTCTAGCTCCAAGGGAAAGGAGCCTTTAGTGCAGCAAGGCAAGGAATTTGGGAAGGGAGTGAAAAAGTGGCATGTTAGCCCCAGAACAATGCACCCACGTGACCCAGCCCGCCATGAGTCACGAGTACATTCACCTCCTCGTTCCCCAAGCCCCACTTCACTCATTTCTTCATCATCGTCGGCTGAGTTATCTCTGGAGTCTTCTTCGTTGGAGTCACCACCAGCATCAACAGTGAAGGCAGGCCGTAGAGGAAGAGGTAAATCAAGGAGAGTGAAAAGTAGTGTAGCTACTAGGGTAAGGGCTGCTAGTGCTGTACGACAACCCAGGGTCAGTGCGAGTGACCTTGAACGAGATAAATCTGCCTCACAGCCAACCTCTACCACCACCACCACCACCCGCCCTACACCGCCACGACAGGGAATCCTGGACGCCTTTGCGTGGACGGAAGGGTCAGATTTTGTGCCTGTAAATTTATTATTTGATGAGAGCTCCTCAGGAGTTCAGCCTGCCTTCACTATTGACGAAAATGCTGAGTGTGTGGACTACCTTTTGGCCTTCCTAGATGACGAAGTCATGCAGCACATATGTGATGAGACCAACAGGTATGAATCACAACGTGCTGCAAGTGGTACAGGTACAGCCAAGATGCAACAGTGGTCCATGCTGGGAGTGCAGGAGCTTTATGTGTTCTTTGCCCTCATGCTTCTCATGCCACACTCCAAGAAGCATGAGTTGGAAGAATATTGGTCCATGGACCCCTTACTACCCTCACCCACATGGCCAGAGATCGCTTCCAGAACATCATGGGAAACCTGCACTTTGCCGACAACAATGTACCTTCCCAAACCGACCCACTCTGGAAGATCCGGGAGATTCTGAGCAGAATGAAGGATAAGTTTATGTCATTCTTCCACCCCTTTCAGAAGGTGGTCATTGACGAATCCTTGGTTTTGTTCAGAGGATGTCTTCGGTTTGTTCAGTGCATTCGAAGCAAACGCCATCGCTTTGGAATTAAGTTCTTAGTACTGTGCGACTGTAAGACAGGGTACATCCTTGACTTCGTCATATATTCAGCCAGCACTGTCGATCTGGATAAAACACACCCCTTGGCTTCTCAGGCTGTGTAGTGAAAGTGCTTCTAGAAAAGTATTTTGGTGGGAATCATGTGCTGTATACAGACAACTGCTATACAGCACCGAAACTTGCCAAATACCTTTCTGAGCATGGCACTGACTCCTGCGGCACTGTGAAAAGTAATCGTGCCCACTTCCCCAAATTCCCAGAGGCAGGAACCTCGCAGCGAGGAGACGTGCACCTACGCAAGTCTGAGAAGATGCTGGCAATACGGTGGCATGACAAGAGGGTCGTGCACATGATCACCACCGTACATAAGGGGGAGATGACAGACAGAGGGAAGGTCGACCGTAGGACAGGCGAACCTGTGATGAAACCTGATGCTGTGTTGGACTATAATATCAACATGCGGCTGGTGGACAAGTCCGACATGATGATTGGTGAGATCGACTGCCTCAGGAAGAATACTAGGTGGTACAGGAAAGTTTTTCTGCATCTCATAGATATGACGATGCTGAACGCCTTCATCCTGTACAAGATGAAGGTCAAGCCACCCAAGTCCTTCTCCCTGAGGTTGTTCGCCAGGACTTGTGTCCAGCAGCTGCTGGAAAGATATGGTAGGGTGACAGCAGCAACTCCAAGGCGCCATCCAGTAACACTTCCTGACCGACTTGAGCAGAGGGCGTATATGGATCGGCACAGACTTGAGCTTATGCCTGCCACAGGGAAAAGGAAGGCTGCAATTCGCAGGTGTCAGGTGTGTGCACATACCACCCGCTGCACACCTGAGCACAAACGCACCTCTTGGCAGTGCGCTGAGTGCCAGGTTCCCCTCTGTGTTACCTGCTTCTTTGATTACCACAGACAGAAGCAGTTCTAACAGTGCAAGTGTGAAAGCAGAATAATTTGGAAATAATGTGTAAATAATGTGTAAATAGCAGGTGAAAGCAATGGATGTTCAGTACATATGATTGAACAGTGTATTATAGTTTTATCTTACTGAAAGTGACAGTGAACAACATAGTGTAAGTAAAATAGAAGGGTAAATATTGGAAATAGAATAGAAAATGTAAATAGTACTGAAAGTAATTAGTAATATAAGAATATGAGTACAAATAATTTATGTTATACCAGTGAAAGTGAATCCGTGGCTCTCTACGTATTTTACTGAATGAAAAATTGAATGATTTCAGTGACAATAAACTAATACGATTGAAGGAAACTTATGGAGAAAGACTCCAGATATATATAAGTGTGACATAGTAATAGAAATATAAAGTGTGAGGGGTTTTATGAATAATAAATGACAGAGTACCAAGAGCGAACTAGCGCAAGTGCGACGATCAGACGTGCTCATAATTTCCATTGCTTTCACAGTGGGTTTTTTTTGGAGTATGGATCCCAAACTACTTGAAAATCATAGAGTAGTGTTTATAGTGTTTATATCTGGCTGTGGTAATCATATTACGGGTTGTCGGGAAGTGTAAAGTGGAGACTTCGTTACCCAACTTCAGAGGTCTCCACAAGTCCTACGGTAACGGACGAAGGCTCAACAAACATTCCAGGAGAAAGCTGAAGGTATGTGCCATAAGCATATGTAATTTTAATATTCTAGGACTAATAACTGATTTTTGGCAAATATTTTTTGAGAGTCTGTCGGAGCCCGAATAACCCCGCGGGACACGCAAAACATTAGTAAACATGCCCGCGGTGTAGGGGTTAATGCCAACCATCCTATATGGCTGTGAGTCGTGGTTCAATGGGAACATCAGGCCAATGGAAAAATTGTATAACTGGAGTATTAAACAGCTGCTGGGAGCTCGTATGACGGCGTGCACAGACATTTGTTACATGGAACTCGGGTGCCCGCCACTGAAATCTTTAGTACTAGCAAGGCAGAGGAAGCTTTTCCAGCAACTGTGGGGGGAAAGGCGCGGAATGCCCAATGACTCGTGGGTGCACACCATCAGGCTGTCCATGGTGGCTAACACACCAACAAGTAAACACATTAACCCCTAAACCGCGGGCTTGTTTTGCTTTGATTTGCGTGTCCCTTGGGCATATTCGTGCTCCAACAGACTCTCTAAAAATATTTGCCAAAAATCAGTTATTAGTCCTAGAATATTAAAATTAAATACGCATATGGCTCATACCTTCAGCTTTCTCCTGGGATGTTTGTTGAGCCTTCAACGAGTACCGTAGGACTTGTGGAGACCTCTGAAGTTGGGTAATGAAGTCTCCACTTTACACTTCCCGACAACCCATAATATGATTACCACAGCCTGATATTATCACTAGAAACACTATTCTATGATTCTCAAATAGTTTGGAATCCATACTCCAAAAAAAAAAAAAAAACTGTGAAAGAAATGAAAATTACGAGCGTGTATGACCTTCCCACTTGCAATCGTTCGCCACCGATGTTCTGTCATTTATTATTCATAAAAACACTCATACTTTATATTTCTATTACTATATAACACTTATATATATCTACAGTCTTTATCCATAAGTTTCCTTCAGTAATAGCAGTTTATTGTCACTGTATGCATTCAATTTCTCTTTCAGTAAAATACATAGCATTCACTTTCTCATCCCGTATACCAGCGTTGAGAGTGAATCTGTCAATTTCACTTTCATAACTCATAGTATTCATACATGCTAGAGTGAAACTTTCACTTTCATTACTCCTAGTATATATACTCGTATTCTTATATTACTACTCATTTACATTTCTGTTTACATTCTCTTATTTTATTTTCATTATTTACATTTCTATTTTATTTACACTGTGTTATGCACTGTCACTTGCAGTAACTTATAAAACTATTTTCCACTGTTCACTTATATTTACATTCATTGCTTTCACTTGCTGTTTACACATTATTTACATTTCCATTTGCACTGTTTTACTCACCAGAAAGATCGTAGTCACTGTCTATCATTTTCATTGACAAATTAGCCAGTTCACGTTCCACAGGAGTCACGTAGCCTTTCATCCCTTTCTACACGAGGTTTAGTAGAGGGTAGAGGTCACAGGGCCCTTTGCATGGGGCTAATAAGCGGCGGAATTGGACAGAAGCGAATCCGACGTGCTTTCACCTTGAAAGATGACAGTAAACTGAATACAGTGTGGTGGCCTGCCTAGGGGGAGTGCAATGCTGCCAATGTCAGCCTGGTGACAGCTGCTAATATATACGCTATGAAATGATTGGCAGGAAATCTAGACAATACATAATAAATTAGGTAGTTCCAGGTGAATGTAAATATCACTTAGGCTTCTCCCTTCCTTTCTTATATATATTTTTATTACGAGAATAGATTATACGGCGTATTTCAAGGGGAAATAAATAGCGAAAATTAGTGAATGAGTGCATGTGAGGTGTTGTCAGGTGATAACTAGCCAATTCCAGGTGTATGGCATTATCGCTTACCTTATTTCTTTTTTGTATATATTATTTGGTATAAGAATAGGGCATAAGGATTATTTCAATGGATGAAATCAGTGGAAAATTCCAGGGATGATATACTTAGCGTAGCACGGCCGGGCAGGCGAGAGGAGAGAGTAATGGAGGGGAGGTAGGGAGGGTAGTCAAGAACGGGGAGAAATGGCTAAATTGT
>NC_137009.1:8495716-8580716 GCF_032717465.1 Coenobita brevimanus
CCACTTTCGTACCTGCAATCCTATTACTTTGTAAAAAAATTTCTTCTTGTCCTCTTCTAATCTTCCCTCATTTTTTGTTTTTGCTTCCTCCCTTTTCTCTTTCAGTAATTCCATTTCCTCTTGTGTTAGACATCTTTTTATCCATACATTTTTTAATTCCTCTTTTTCCTTAAGATTCTTTGCATTTTTTAGTATCTCTTCCACAGTGTTTACACTCTGGAAAGTCACCTTTAGAGGTCTTGTCTTGCTTTTCTCGTATTTCCCTAACCTTTTGTGTTCCTCTATGTCTTTACTACAGATTTCCTCTGATACTTCTTTCAGTAAGCTCATTACATTTGCCATCTCCTTTTTGTCTCTTGTGATCTTGTTTTTAACTTCATCCTCTTCTATACCGGTGATTACTATTGATTTGTTTATCTCTACTGAATCTCTGACTAACTTTGGATTGTTTTGGATTATTCTTTTCACCTCCTTTTTAATGCTTTTTTCCTCCACCCTTGTTTCTAAGTCTTTCTTTACTTTCACCATTTCTGCATACATGGTTTCTACATCATTTTTGTAGCTTTGCACAGCTTCATTTACTTGTGTTATCTTCTCCTCAATATCACTGCTCTGGTCAATAAGACTGCTAACTTGCCTAATTGTCTCTGTGTCATTTTTGAACTCTTCCATAACACTCTCGTGATTGACTACTGTACTAGCCATTTCACTAATTTTCTTCCTAAGTGTACTCAATTCCACGGTTAGTTCACTGATGGTTGTGTCTTTCTTACTGGCCTCCCTTCCTAGTTTTTCTATTTCTTCCTTTTGCAAGTGCATTTGCTTCTTTATTTCATCAATTTCATTTTTGAAAGCCATTTCTAGTTTGTTTACACGTTCAACCAGTCTATTGTGGGTCTCTACTTCAACCAGTTCTTGGTAGAAATCATCATTTTGCTTTTTACCTTTATCCCTTTTCTTTTCCAAATTTGTTTTACTGAAGTATATATCCATTTTGCAATACTTAAAGTGCAAAGCATATACTTACAATTTCCGTCTTGTTGTAAACAAACCTCAGAGATGACTCAGCGTATTCTTTCGTCTTGGTTCTATTTCCTGTTTTACAAGTCTTGTTGAAACTTATTATTTTTTTCCTTTTTATAATGAACAATCATTTAGTCTAACCTGGTACTGAGCTTGACTCATACAAAGATACTATTTAGGTAATGCCACTGGCCGTGATTGGTACGGAGCGCCGGTGTCACACGTCCACCTAGCTTGAATCCCTGTGTGTGTGTGTGTATGTGTGTATGTGTGTGTGTGTGTGTGTGTGTGTGTGTGTGTGTGTGTGTGTGTGTGTGTGTGTGTGTCCTCCACTAGTGAAGGTATTGCTTGGTATGGTACCGGTCGAAACAATCACCCAAGCAAAGCGGCACATCACATACAAGACATATGTTCCTTGTGTCTTTCCTCATCCCCAACTTGAAGCACAAGGCACACTGAGCCTCTTCTTGTCAGGGATCCTCACCCGGTGGTGGGCCAGAGTGCGATCCAACCTCACGTCATTGTCAATGACCCAGCAATGCTTGCTTGGATACCCTCATGCTCTGTGGTCCTGTCGTGCGGGAGCTGCAGGCCCAGGCACGGGTTCTCCCGACGGACCAGCAACTGGAGGTGGTGGTGGTTCTCGCACCCCTGATGGGCCTCCTGCAGGTGGTGCTGGTGGCACCTGTGATGGCCCTGCTGCTGGTGGTGCTTGTGGTGGCTGGGCCAATCCTGGCACTGGTGGTTGTGCCTGCTGGGTGCCAGTTGATGCTGGTTCTGGCTGCCGGGTAGGTAGGTCTGGGGCGTGGTGGAGTATGTGTCCAGATGCGGGCCAGTCCTCTTCGTGGAAATGCAGAAGATCATAGATGATCTGCTCCTCAAATTCCAGGAGAGTTTCTTGCTCACATCTGTACTTCTTATACAAGGCAAACACAATGAACAGTGCCATTTGGATGAAGTAGAATGTGATCTTCTTCGTCCACTTGATAGTTTGGCGTTGGATGAGGTAGTACTGGACCATCTGATCGAAATGATCCTCCCCACCCAAATACCTGTTGTACTCCTCCACAACGACAGGCTTGTGAATGACCATCTTCACATAGGTTGTCAGCTCTTCATTACCCAGCACCTTTCCTCAAACCCTCTTCGGAAGGTGGACACCATGTTCACAATGCGCTTGTCCCTCCACAGTAGGACTAGTACATTGTCCTTGTGCCTGTATACCACGTCCCCCTCGGGCAGGCTTTTAGCCTTGGTGATGGCCTGCAGCTGGCGTGGCGTTCCTCTAGGCAGCCGTAGGGTCCCACACATGTAAAATCCTGCAGTGAAGAGTCATTCGCACAGGGCTACAGAATTGTAATGGTTGTCCATGAACAACTTATAGCCCTGGTCCTTCAACGGTTCCACGAGGCCCAACACGGTGTTCTGAAGGGTACGCTGCACCCCCGTGTAGACTTCCAGGTGCCAGATGTAGCCTGAGGACAACTCAGCCAGCATGTACATCTTGATGGCATACTTGTGGAGCTTATGGGGGTTGTAGATGCGGAAGGACAGCCGGCCCTTCCACCCCAGAGAGCCCTCATTTAGGCTCAGCTGCTCCTTGGGTAGGTACGCTGACTGGAACCGCTGAAGGATGTTCTCCGTGACAGTGTGAATGCGGTTGAGCCAATCTTGGTTGTCCCAGGGAATGGCGAGCGTATTGAAGGAGTGGAAGTGCTTCAGGATGGCATTGAAGCGCCTTCCACTCATCGCCCGCTGGACCCTAGGGTAGTCGTGATGTAGTGCCCGGAAGTGATAATGAGTTGTATCTAGCTTATTTTATATGACCAAAAGTTCGGTTAAGTGAGAGAGAGTGGCCGAGGCATGGCTTTTACCATGGGGACGTGTACCATGGGGACGTGTCCAGAACATAGATTAATTACCTAGTTGCTAAGTCACTTTTTTTTTCCTACTGTAATTCACTAGTATTAAGTCTCTTTATAATATAAAATCTCGAGTCGGTGGGAACATGTGCCTTTGTTCACATAATCCAGCATAATGTACGTGTGCGCAAAGTGATGTAAAGCACGGTAATTTTCATTATTTTTCGACGTAAGGGTATAAAGTGAGAGGTGATGTTGAGTAATTATTGTAACTAGAGAATGTTATTTTTTGGGCGTAATCGATTGTAAGGGGAAGGACATGCACACTGAGTCTATCTCGAGTCTGTAATAATTAAAATCTTAAATTGCGTACGCCGTCATCCCCCCCTTCCCTTGGCACCAAGCAATTTTGGAGTGTCTCACTCGCTCACCGGCCGTGATGGGTGGCAGGTGGACAGTGCTGTCATCATCCTCCCTCCCCCCCTCCAAGGAATTCTGTAAGTAATTTGATATTAATGATATGTCTGATATGTTGAAGCGCGAATGGTGATATCCCACGAGTGATAATAGTGACGAAATTAAGAAACGGACTCGGGTAGAATCAAGTGTCGTCGTTCCTCAGGAGGTGTAATGGTGACGTCATTAGCCTTGGGAGAAGCGAGTCCTGTGTTCCCGCTCACCTCCCCTACGTTTTTTAGCTGGATAGTGAGGTATTTCCCATATATTTGTGTACTGTACTGTATAGTATTATTATTTAGTAACTGGAATACGAAATGCTACAGAGTTCTGTCAGAGCCTCAGACAAATGTGTGATTTTTGTAGGCCATCAGGTGCCTTGAGACTATGAATTATTTATTAATATGTTGAAATGACTTTGCAATTCAGTACTTATTAGGGCTATGTTGTGAGTAAATGTTCACGTAGTTACTTTGTGAGGCACAACGATATTGATGCAGTGATGATTTTCATGGTTAGAGTTACAGCTATTCATGCTGACTGTATTTGTTGTAGTACTTTTTCTTCCATGTTATCCCTGCAATAAGTATTATTTTGAGCAGACCTATGTGTCTGTAGTGCCATGTGTTATTCTGTTATTATTTGAGATGCTGAGTGTTGTAACTCATGTTTCTTTATTATGAGACCTTCCTGATCATGTGAAGGGATTACTTGTATTGGGGAGAATAGTTATTCATTATTCATATTAACTTCTAGCGGGTCCAAGTGTGGAAGTCTAAGCACCAGTGGGTGAGTCAAGGTCCCAAGTGTGGAAGTTAAGGTCGGGAGTGGCAGAGGACTGGACCAGTGAAATTTGTGCTCAGAGGGACGATTATGAAGAAACACACTGGACTGGGACAGAGGAGCTAAGTTTTGTGCATTTGATATTAGGACCATGTAGATATATTTTTCGAAGTGTGCCAACTGATTAAGGTTTAATCTGTAAAGCAAGTAGCTGGGGAAGATTTATACTTTTTGGTCTTGTTAATACACGTTCCCTCCCACTCGAACTTTATTGTTTGTATAACCCCTGAGAACTGGTGGTATAGAGCTTACTTGGTAGCTTATTATTGTGCATCTTAGAAACATTCTGGGAAACTGCGAAGGTTGGGCTTGGGTTGGCCTGGTTGGAGACTGGCCCCGTCATTTTGGCATGCTACCACTCTTAACTTGGCTACTTGAAATGTAATAAACGCAACCGAAGAGGCCGCTAATGGGAGATAGTCTCCATCAATCTGAGTTCCTGACCGTTCCAGCACACATTGGTCATCAATAGTGACTTGATTTCTGCCTCTTTTGACCATGTAAAGTCTGGATCGCAGAGGTGACAGTACAAGTGGTGGCAGGGGTGGGATGACCTATTAACCCGTCCCGTCCCGTAGACGTATGGGTACGTTGCAACGATTTGCATTTGCCAGTCCGGCGACGTACCAGTACGTCGTGCAATTGCAATGTGCATAATTTCGACAATTTTCAAATTTCGCGCTTGATTTGCGGTACGTACCCTCGCCTGACCTTCCCCTACCTGCCACCAGGCGGGGACACTCGGCGACCCCGCGCGACCCGCGCTAGCCCACCACTCGTCCACTCACCTGGTAGCCACTGTCCTGCTCAGACATGGCTAAGAGAGGTCTCTCAGACAGCGAAATTCAAGTCGCCCTGGACACCTTTACCGGCGACAGTGATTCCCCACTGGACGACGAGGAGATGGACAAAGATTATGTGCAGCCAGAGGAGGAAGAAACCACCAGCAGTGATAAGGAAGTTCCGTCACCCAGGAAGCGGCAGTACGTGACTTACCGTGCTGCTAGAGAGGGGCAGGAGGCAAAGAAGGCAGGTGGTATATCCTATCCCTATCCCCAGCGTGATTTGGAACCAGAATTCAAGGACGGGGACGGAGCCGTGGGACGTGCTGCCACGTGGTATGGATGGGAGGTGATTACACATCGTGGCCCAGAGTGCACACCACGTCGTATGAGCAGGTATGGGCCTAGCATTCTGTTTGGGGAGCTAGGAAGTCAAGTGGAGGGAGTGGGGAGTGAAAGGGAAAGTGCAGGGAGGATTAGGGAAAGTGAGAGTGACGTGAGTGAGTCATTGCTCTCCCTACGTAGTGTGAGGCGGCATACTGGATCACGTGGGCCAGTGCGGGTGCGTTCCTTATCACGTGGGGTTGTGAGGGAGGGGGAAGGTGGGGAGGAACCACTCCAAAGAACGTCTTATGCTCCCCAATATCCCATAGCACGTGGTCGAGCTAGGTTGCGTGAGAGAGCACGTGGTGTTGTAATGGAGGGGGAAGGTGGGGAGGAACCACTCCCCAGCACGTCTTCTGCTCCCCAATATTCTCCTATTTCATCCCCACAGCCCCCTAATGTTCTTCAAGGCCGTAAGGGTAAGGGAAAGGGAAAGGGTAAAGGCAGAGGGAAGAGGAGTGACAGTGGGGAAGCCCTCCGTACTCCTTCTCCCCCACCTCCCCAACCAGGATCTCCTCCCCACCCAGACGAAGGCGGTGATGCAGCTGATGGGGACGAGGGATTTGTGTCGTGGGATTGGGAGGATGGGAGTGATTTTTCTCCCCTCATTCACCCCTTCACTGAGCAAGGGCGATCTGGCTGCATTGCACCAGGAATTCACTGTAATTCCACCAGGTTGGATTTTTTCCACCTGTTTTTCAGTGAGGCATTTGTTGAGCAGATTGTACACCAAACAAACCTGTTTGCAAGCGCCCAACGCCTAGAGAGTGAAAGATTGGGAACAAGGAGTAGGCATTCTATGATCTATGATTACCCTGTCTCCCTTCCAGAAATGTTCTTATTTTTTGCCCTGGTCCTTTTGATGGGTATTATAAGAAAGAATAGAATTCCTGCTTACTGGACTAGGGACCCTGTTATGTTTACCCCCATATTTGGTCAAGTGATGAGCCATAATCGGTTTCAACAAATTCTAAGTCGCCTCCATTTTTATGATGCTCATGACCCTGCAAATGCAAACAACACTGACAAAATGAGGCGAATTCGGTTGGTCTTTGATCACCTCAGGCAAACCTTTCATTCCTCATTCTATCCCTATAGAGATCTCGTCATAGACGAGAGTCTCGTGTTGTGGAGAGGCAATATTTTATTCAGACAGTATATACCCAGCGAAAGGCACCGTTTTGGGTTCAAGATCTTTGTTATGTGTGACTGTAGGACTGGATACGTGCAAGACATAGTCTTGTACACTGGTGCACAGACAGACATAATAGAAGATCGAAGTATTGGACTGTCGGGAGCAGTGGTAAAGACGATGATACAAGACTACCTTCATCGCGGTCACGTTCTCTACCTCGACAATTGGTACACTAGCCCTCTTCTTGCTCGTTATCTTCACACACAAGAAACGGGAGTCTGTGGAACCGTAAAGGTGAACCGGCGTCACATGGCCAAGTTAGGGCGGAAACTTGCAAGGAGTGAGGTTGTCTTCTTCAAAGCCAACAACATCCTTGCCACAATGTGGAACCACAACAGAGAAGTAAGCCTCTTGTCCACGGTTCACCGCCCCTTGATGCACCGTACTGATTCAGTAGATTACCGTAGCGAGAGCAGGCGTCGTGTTTGGAAACCTGAGTGTGTTATGGATTACAATATAAACATGCGCCTCGTGGACCAGTCAGACTCCATGATATCGACGGTAGAGTGTGCCAGGACAACGATGAAGTGGTATAAAAACTGTTCTTTCACTTACTAGATATCACTGCTCTGAATTGCCACCACCTTCACGCCATGACCACAGGAGTTCAGGAAACATTTGAAGGGTTTGTGAGGGAGCTCACAAGAGAAATCTTTGCAAAGTATGCTGTTGAAAGGCCCCAACATCGCACCCGCACTGCCCATATTGCCCAAACTCCCCAGAGAATATCCGGCCGCCATTTCCCCACTCCTATCCCTCCCCAGCCAAACAGACCTAGGCCCCAACGCAGGTGTCACGTGTGCAGTAATTCCCAGGTGAGACTCACGACACAGAGGAAGGACACCCGCTATGAGTGCGTGCAGTGTGACGTGGGTCTCTGTATTCACCCATGTTTTAGTGAATATCACACGTTGATGCAATTTTAGTATGGTGTGAATGCGAAAGGACGTTGAAATTATGAGGTAAATACGACAGACAGACGCTCAGTGAAATTATCAGTCAAGCTGATCTCCAAATATTAGTATAAAGTGCATATGGGTCGAACATAAGTGAAAACATTGTGTGTAAGTATATAAATCTGCCCTAAGTTGAAACTTACATAGAGAGGGTTTTATGATGCGGTATTCTGTCGCTCAGTGCAATAAATACGGCCCGTAATTATATAATTATTTTTATGGGACATTCTTACGGGTATAATGTAAGTTCAAATTATTGTTGTATGTGATGATATATATTCTAAGTCAAATATTCATAGCGTGTGTATAAAGATAAGATTTCCTGACGCTCAGTTGAATGAATAAGGCACGTATTAGTCAAAATAAAAGTCAGCAAGTGATAAAGTGAATAATTAGTATATAAGTGTGTGAGTGAATTAGTATATAAGTGTGTGAGTATTATGTTTGTCGAAGCATTCCTTGCGAGGGTATTTTCAGGCGATATTCTCACGCTCACTTGAATAAATAATGGCAGTAAGTATGTACAGTGCATTATAGGGGTGTAAACGTGTGTAATGTAAGTGGGAAATTATAATTGGAGTGAATAAATAAAGTAGATGATGAAACACGAGTGTTTGAGATCGTGGTTGCTACGTGAATATGCGCTAGCATATCGCTAAATGCCCTCGTAATGAATGAAAATAATTGAAAACCTTTACAGTGGTGGAGGAAAGGTTCTATGTAAAGGGGAAAATAATTGGAAAGTGATAAAACAATTTGGTATGTTGAAATACGAGTCATAGCAAGTGCGCTTACTAAGCTGATGTGCGCTATACTTATGCTGCATGTCATCATAATGAATGAAAACATCTGAAAACACATACAAACAGTTGTAATTGGTAAAATGTCATTGAAACAGAAGTATACAAGTAGAAAAAATAATAGGTTGACTCATACCAGAAACTTAGCATATAGTATGTTACGACTCGGACCAAACTCGCTATGCTCGCGCGATGGTACAATGCTTATTTTTCATATATGTCTGAAATCCATTATATTGTTACTGTTATTGTTTATTAGTTCAAATTCAATAAATATAGAGGTGTTGTGTGATGTTTCTCCCATTATTCCTTACCATAGAAAACGTAAACGTATATCCAGCCCATTAGAGAACACCATACCTGCGGGGGGGAACCGCACCTGTACGGACCACTTATAGACCTCGGGAACCACTCTCTTTGTGATTTTCCTTCGTTTCTCGACCTAAGCGGAAGTTTTAGCAAAAAAAAAAAAAATTCCAAAAAGGCTCGGGACTGGGGGATGTCATTGGTGCGGAAAACCTCGGGACGTGACGGGTTAATGTGAGGGTAATTTTACTTGAAATTAAAGTAATAGCTTATCCCCCAGTTCTCAAAGGTATATGTACTTAGCATTATGTGTAGAATTATAAGGTATGTGTATTTGTAGTGTGTACTATTTTGCTGTTGCAGTTGAGCATTCACCTCCTGGGGTTGCTCAAGTTCCAGTTGGGGCATTGTAGTAGTTGAGCAATCACCTCCTGGGGTTGCTCACTTTTGTATAATTCATGATGGAGTCCCATGTTGAAAAATTGATTGACATTGAAACTGAAATGCCTCAGGGAGTAGAGGTGAGGCAGGAACCATCCATAATTGATCGAGTGTTTTGTGCGTATTAGAGCATTGGAGGACATGTTAGGCCCACCCAGACTCGTCCCGATCAAGGTTGGAGGTCCATCACAGTATACTCCTGTTAAGGGTGGAAATCCATTTAGGCAGTCATCTCCACAGTGGTCAAATTTGCCTGTAGGAGGTACCGGTATGCAGAGCTATCAGGGAAATTCGGTAGTACTAGAGTGTAAGATCCCGGAGACCACCTGAGAGGTTGCAGTACACGTAGGTGATGGGTGTGTGGTGTATATATTGTATATACTCTTTTTTTTTCTCTCTCTCTCTGAGCACGTCTTGTCCTTGCCTTAACTGGCTGGGAACATGGAGTCAGGTATGCCCTTCCAGGTCTCTCCAGACTGTACCTGCGTATTATCTTTTCTACCAGTACCTATGATGTAATTTTGGGTTAAAAGGGTTGAGTAGTTGTTTAGGGTATGTCCAGCTTTTGAAGAGATGAGGCATGGAAGCTGCGTGTTGTCAAATCGAATACACCGTGGTGTATAGACCGTCGTTCTTGCCTTACCTCAATTCTTTTTTTTCTTTATATTAG
Source organism: Coenobita brevimanus (assembly GCF_032717465.1). Taxonomy (NCBI): domain Eukaryota; kingdom Metazoa; phylum Arthropoda; class Malacostraca; order Decapoda; family Coenobitidae; genus Coenobita; species Coenobita brevimanus. Next base: position 8,505,435 of record NC_137009.1, read on the forward strand.
ATTGTTAGGCTTAGTTTGGGAAAATGAGATCTCTGAGTTAGGACTTTAACTTTTTTTCCGAGTTAGGACTTTAACTTTTTTTCCGAGTTAGGGAACTGTACATGTGAGGGGCAGTTCTACCTGAAGGTCTCCACCTGGAGGTTTCTTACTTGCTTTGAGAACCTCGAGCACTGAGCGTATGTAATACCCAAACTGTAGTATAGGATTACTCAGAGAGAGAGGGGAAGTTTCCAGTTTCTCTATAAGGCTTGGAGAAGTTGAACTATGGGGCTCTCGCATGTTAGGAGAGGTAGGTAGGTTTCGTTCGGTCTCTCTGGACAGAACGCAGTGGAGCGACTCGTGTTACTCTTAACTAAGCACAAAGTTTCTCCTGGTAGCAGGATATTCTCCTTGTGAGTATTATGCCTGGTGAGTGGCATATGTCGTCAGTTGCATATAGTGAGTAGCAGGAGAAACTTTACATGTGGTAGAGGATTTTTTTTTGTGTGGACATGATAGCCGCCGACTGTTCTCGAGCACGGAGCTTATGTAATATCCCACAGTCGCAGTATAGGACACGTTGGCTGGTGTTTTGGAGGCGTGTAGATTGGTTTCCCCTCATGAGCAAGGAGTGTGTGAAACACCCCACAGTAGCAGTATTGAGGGAGACTGGTCAAGTAGGTGAACTTGCGTACTGTGTGTGTTAAGTATGGGTACTGGGCGTTTCGGAGGAGTTTAGGTCCAGTCGCCCGAACTTCTGGTCTTCCTTAACCGTGGGCGGATGTAGTGCCCAGAAGTGATAATGAGTTGTATCTAGTTTATTTTATATGACCAAAAGTTCGGTTAAGTGAGAGAAAGTGGCCGAGGCATGGCTGTTACCATGCGGACATGTCCAGAACATTAATTAATTACCTAGTTGTTAAGTCACTTTTTTTTTCCTACTGTAATTCACTAGTATTAAGTCTCTATAATATAAAATCTCGAGTCAGTGGGAACATGTGCCTTTGTTCACATAATCCAGCATAATGTACACGTGCGCAAAGTGATGTAAAGCACGATAATTATTTTTCGATGTAAGGGTATAAAGTGAGAGGTGATGTTGAGTAATTATTGTAACTAGAGAATGTTATTATTTTGGGGAAATCGATTGTAAGGGGAAGGACATCACACTGAGTCTATCTCGAGTCTGTAATAAATAAAATCTTAAATTGCGTATGCCGTCATCCCCCCCTTCCCTTGGCACCAAGCAATTTTGGAGTGTCTCACTCGGTCACCGACCGTGATGGGTGGCAGGTGGATGATGCTGTCATCATCCTCCCTCCCCCCCTCCAAGGAATTCTGTAAGTAATTTGATATTAATGATATGTCTGATATGTTGAAGCGCGAATAGTGATATCCCACGAGTGATAATAGTGACGAAATTAAGAAACGGACTCGGGTAGAATCAAGTGTTGTCGTTCCTCAGGAGGTGTAATGGTGACATCATTAGCCTTGGGAGATGCAAGTCCTGTGTTCCCACTCACCTCCCCTACATTTTTGAGCTGGATAGTGAGGTATTTCCCATATATTTGTGTACTGTACTGTATAGTATTATTATTTAGTAATTGGAATATGAAATGCTACAGAGTTCTGTCTGAGCCTCAGACAAATGTGTGATTTTTGTAGGCCAAGTATCAGGTGCCTTGGGACTGTGAATTATTTATTAATATGTTGAAATGACTTTGCAATTCAGTACTCATTGGGGCTATGTTGTGAGAAAATGTTCACGTAGTTACTTCGTGAGGCACAATGATATTGATGCAGTGATGATTTTCATGGTTAGAGTTACAGCTATTCATGCTGACTGTATTTGTTGTAGTACTTTTTCTTCCATGTTCTCCCTACAATAAGTATTATTTTGAGCAGACCTATGTGTCTGTAGTGCCATGTGTTATTCTGTTATTATTTGAAATGCCGAGTGTTGTAACTCATGTTTATTATGAGACCTTCCTGATCATGTGAAGGGATTACTTGTATTGGGGATAATATTCATTATTCATATTAACTTCTAGTGGGTCCAAGTGTGGACGTCTAAGCACCAGTGGGTGAGTCAAGGTCCCAAGTGTGGAAGTTAAGGTCGGGAGTGGCAGAGGACTGGACCAGTGAAATTTGTGCGCAGAGGGACGATTATGAAGAAACACATTGGACTGGGACAGAGGAGCTAAGTTTTGTGCATTTGATATTAGGATCATATAGATATATTTTTCGAAATGTGCCAACTGATTAAGGTTTAATCTGTAAAGCAAGTAGCTGGGGAAGATTCCTACTTTTTGGTCTTGTTAATACACGTTCCCTCCCACTCGAACTTTATTGTTTGTATAACCCCTGAGAACTGGTGGTATAGAGCTTACCTAGTAGTTTATTATTGTGCAACTTGGAAAAATTCTGGGAAAATGCGAAGGTTGGGCTTGGGTTGGCCTGGTTGGAGACTGGCCCCGTCATTTTGGCATGCTACCACTCTTAACTTGGCCACTTGAAATGTAATAAACGCAACCGAAGAGGCCGCTAATGGGAGAGAGTCTCCATCAATCTGAGTTTCCAACCGTTCCAGCACACGCTGATCATCAAGAGTGACTTGATTTCTGCCTCTTTTGACCATGTAAAGTCTGGATCGCAGAGGTGACAGTACAGTGCAGCTCAGAACTCCTCCAGTAGTGCCTGATGGTCGGCATGTGCACGACCCCCATGAAAAGGTATAGCCCCAGGAACTTGGTCATCTCCTCTTCATTGCAGGAGAACCAGGCATCCAGCTGAGTCTCCAGGAATGTGGTGTACTGGTTGGGCTCCACGATGAGGTATGACAACAACTCCTGTGTGAAGAAGAGCTGGAAAAACTACAGGGGAGTTGCAGGAATATCCACCTTTATCCCCAGGGAGCCAGTGAACGGCCTGTGGTTCAGTGTGAAGGGGCCATTGCTCCACCCAGGATCCTCTTCAGTGGCGGTGGCGGCGGTGGCAGTGGGTCTGCCAGTCGACACCCTTCGGCCTGCCCTCCAACACCTTGGACGTCCCCCATGTCCAGGTAGTGGACCACGACGCCCTCGTCTAGGAGGGGATGCCTCGGATGAAGACGAGGACGAGACAGAGGGCTCTGGGGACACCAGTCTCCTCGGCCTAACCGGTGAGGATGTCACCATAGCATCCTGCACGGCAGAAGCAGGTTGAGGGGCCATCACAACGAACGATGGCTTAGCTTCCTGTGACACTGGCTCACCAAGGGAGGCAGAGGGGCCTGGATGTTGGAAGCCAACGAAGAGAGCGGTGGGACTAGCAGGTCCTAGAGGTGGGGAAGGTTGTCCGGTGAAGCCGACCAATGATGGTGGTGTGGTCTCCCTCGGAGGAAAAAGCAGGGCAGCTTCACTTGCTGACCAGATGGCGTCAGCTCAACCTCCTCCACCCCAGAACGGTCGCTCTCCGACTCTACCTCCTCGAGGATCTGATGCCACTTGTGTGGTGCCAACCCGCGTCTCATTTCTGCAAGACTGCTGTCATTGCAAGCCAACTGGATAATAAAATGCTGTCTGAGGGATTGTGGACCCTGTGACAGTCCAGTGCTATGGTAGGAGTGTTAGCTGAAATAAAGGAATCAAGATGTTATTCACAGCCAGCCAAGAACTTGGCTCAACACTGGCACAACGCAAGGGTTCATGATATACGTGTATGTCCTTGGAAAACATCATGTCCTACACCTGACTTAGCACACAGATAGGGGCCAGTAACACGTGGTTACACCTTTCATTTTCTTTGGACATTACAAATAAACAAATCTATCATTTTTATGAGATACACAGTACATTTCACCAGTAACATATGAATGGAAGTGTTCCATAGGCTGATACATGTGCGCTAAGGTGTAGCAGACGGTGTTTCCCTTACGAGAAAATGCTGCAGTAGGTCAGTGTTTCACTGTCTTTACACAGAAAACATACCCAAATATATCAGTACATGGGAAACACAGTAGATTTCACCAAAAAAAATAAAACATATGTATGTAAATACATATGTTCCAAACCTCGCATTGCATTTCATTACTTTTGTGCTAGCTCAGGTGTACGACACACACTTCCTTACAAGCACGTGGCTCACTTTTTCACTGTCTTTTCACATAAAACATAGCCAAATATATCAGTACATGGGAAACACAGATTTCACCTAGAAAAAAAAACATATATATAAATGCACATGTTCCAAACCTTGCATTGCATTTCGCTACCTTTGTGCTAGCTCAGGACACACAATCTTCCTTAAGAGGATGTGGCTCACTTTTTCACTGTCTTTTCACATAAAACATAGCCAAATATATCAGTACATGGGAAACACAGTAATTTCACCTAGAAAAAAAAAAACATATATATATATAAATGCACATGTTCCAAACCTTGCACTGCATTTCGCTACCTTTGTGCTAGCTCAGGACAAACAATCTTCCTTACGAGGACGTGGGTCACTTTTTCACTGTCTTTTCACATAAAACATCGCCAAATATATCAGTACATGGGAAACACAGCGGATTGCACCAAAAAAAAAAAGAATAAACATATATACTTAAATGCACGTGTTCAAAACCTCGCATTGCATTTCGTTGCCTGTTGCTAGCTCAGGTGTACGACACACAGTCTTCCTTTTTTTTTTTTTTTTATGTGTCCGACTCTGGGCAAAGGCTCAGGGCCTATTTCTTGGGGGCAGTTGCCTATCCCAAGGCCCAGTAGTCCTCCTACACCACCACATGTCACCACTTCGGCGCTAACACCCACCGTCCATATTGAATACATGCTAGGGCTGTCTCATACAGGACTGGTGTACTGGTATTAGTGGGGGTATTTTTATGACATGTCGGCGGGTCATCTGGTAGATCAGGAAAGTCCGCTTTTAGGAAATTCAAATCCTTAAACTGTTCCCTGCCCCAGCCGGGATTCGATCCTGGGTCCATTAGGACTGCAAGCCGCCTCTCTACCGATTCAGCCACCGCCTCCCCCTTACGATGACATGGCTCACTTTTTCACTTTTTACATAAAACATAACCAAATCTATCAATATACGAGATAAACAGTATATTACACCACAACAAGTACAAGTACGTGGCCCTTACCTGTCCACTAAGGTGTAGCAGATGATGTTTCCCTTACCAGAAGACGCTGCAATGTTTACCATTTTATTTCACAATACACATAATCAAATCCATCATTTAATGAGTCATACATGGTATTTCACCGAAACAGTACCTGATCGTGCTCTGTATTTCACATCTGTGATACCCAAGGTATCACAGACGATATTTTCCGACGAGCAGGTGGTGCAGTGTTTACATTCATCCACAGAAGCATACGATAAACATATCAGTAACACTCACACTTTATTTCACACAGAAAGCATACAGAATAAATATACCAATATGATAAAATCAAATATCCCTATAAAGCTCCTGTATTTTATCCCTTCCTGACAACAGCATGCCGTGGCCAGGTGTAAGTGACTCCTGCCCTAGCCAGTATTTCATCATGTACACTCGCTGCACTATACTCCTATCTATTGCACAATAACGCTATCCACCATATATCAGCATAAAACAAGGACTTCATCAACATCTTGGCAAATATTCCCTTCAAGACAATGCTGTGTCGTCAGCCGGTTTCCCGCCTCCATCAGCTAAACGTTTCACCATGCCCTTCCTCACTGGCTATTGCACAGTATATTCACCTGATTCACTGTCACTATTATTCAATAGTTGAATACTCACATTGGATGCAAGGTAGAGGGAGTGTAGTTGTTGGGAATCGCCGATAAACAGGGTAGGCCTACCACAATCTTCGTTGGGTCAACGGCAGAATAACGGCCATGAATGATTCACAAAATCCTAATTCCCTATTGCAAACACCAAATCTAATCACAGCAGTGCCCCAAAAGTAAGCACAAGCACTATTGGTATAGTGGAATATGACGCACGTCCCGGGACGAGGTAAATAGAGTAAGATTTCAATGCCCAGCCGCATTCCACCTCCCTTGACAGCTGATGCAGACCTAATCAACCTGGCCAGGCTGCCGCGCGTCTCGGGCCCCAAGGTTGCCAAGTCATTACTTTTGACGAGACGCACGGGAACTATGACGCGTCCAAAAACGATGCCGATCGGCCAAAAAGCTTTTTCTTTGACGTAAGTTTTTATGGTTTTAGGTTGACAAACGCGTCTTCGCGTATAGTCGCAGACATTTCCAAATGACGACAAGCGCATCATCGCGGGCAAAGGGGTTAATCTGAATGTTGAAAACCGAACTGAGAACAATGAATAATGGAGAATAAGTATTGAGGATATGATGGATAAATATAGAGCTGAACTGATACGGTATTATTTTTTTTTTTACATGTCCTACTCTGGCCAGAGGCTTCAGGGCCTATTTCTCAGGGGCAGTGACCTATCCCAAGGCCCAGTAGTCCTCCTACACCTTCACATGTCATCACTTCGGCGCTAACACCCACCGTCCATATTGAATACATGCTATGGCTGTCTCATACAGGACTGGTGTATTGGTATTAGCGGGGGTATTTTTAAGACATGTCGGCGGGTCATCTGGCAGGTCAGGAAAGTCTGCATTTTAGGAAATTCAAATTCTTAAACTGTTCCGTGCCCCAGCCAGGATTCGATCCTGGGTCCATTAGGACTGCAGGCCGCGTCTCTACCGATTCAGCCACCGCATCCCCCAAAGATTAGAAAGGCAGCAAATGTGTAGTGTCGTGAAGTAAAAGTTAATGCTTGAGAGAGAGAGAGAGAGAGAGAGAGAGAGAGAGAGAGTAGGAGTTTGGTAGGTTCAGTTGTCCTCAACTGTATATATCGCCCACTGATGGAAGAAAATGAACACCCTGGTCCATTGCGTCACATTAAGCGTGGATTTGTGTATTTGACTGTCCATACTGTTTTTGACACTATTATTCCCAATCGCATGCTACATGTTCTTGAAAACACGACACGTCGATCTGGAGATTATGCAGAGTGAAGAGAGATAAGTGTAGTTTACACAGGAAAAATCATCCAATATATTACCAATAAGCCGCATGGATGGATGGATGGATGGAGACCATGCATTGCTCTCTTCGTGGCACTGGAGATATTGTAACACCTCCTCATTAGCTACGTATTCTGCATGTTCGAACTCAGAATCCTCTTGTATGTCACAGATGCAAACAATGTCGAAGCTGAAAGAATATAATACTGTACACATGAAAATAATAAGGTACAATATGCAAAGTAAGTCGCTGCGGAAAACGTGCTACGAAGCTTCCCATACCACTTGGAATACAATCCTGTGAAGCATGAACACCTGGATACTGAAACCCTGATTCAGTCATGGTTCGAACCCGGGGATTAAATCATTCTGAACACTAAAAAATAAATAAATATGTATGGCTTTCCTATCATGAACCCTTCATTATTTTAACATCTTTTCATTTTATATTGGTTATAGGCTGACGATTTTATTCAACTGAGGAAAGACTGTCCACCCTTCAAGGAACGCAAACAGCCTTCATTAAACCTCGTCTCTACATGGGAGTTTCCTGAGCTGAATTAAAACGTATAGTTCTTAGACTGAGAGTGTCTATTATGTAAGTGCTATGAAGCGACTTGTGGGGAGTAGGAGGAATGAGGAAATGAAGTAAACTTAAAATTATACCTATTGACTATACGAAGGTCCATAAGTTTTTGTAAGCTTCATTCATCCCTTAGATTCCTAGAATGTTACTCGCAATGGTCGAGTAACATCCACGTCTCCTACCAAGGCCCTCCTACGCCATCAGGCACCTAGAGTGTTGGATTATGGCAATGGAAAGTGCTTGGAAAATAATGCTGTAAACGTGATGAACTGAGGTATCATCCTTGCTTCTGCTCCACTGTTTTTAGTGTTTCTTCACCATGCGTCAAAACTGGTGAGTAATGTGTTCGGACACCACAGGTTTTCACTGACAGTGTGGAAGAACGATTAGGTTATACTGCTGGATGAACAAAGACTAGAAGGAAACACTTTGTCGAAGAGTCTGACCAGCACGAGAAATGGGATGAAATAAAGTCTTCTATTTTCTTAAATAATGATGAGCTGGTGGATCCCTTTACTGGAATTTCTGATCACTGCCTCTCATAGCCTGCCTTAATCCTCTGTCCCTGTTACTATATGTTATTCTTGATTTTTCAAACGGGGGGGGGGTGGTAGATTTAGCCTTTTTTAACACATTCCCTACTAGAAAATTCTCATTAATAAAGAATAATCATCGGGATATATCATTATCTTCATCATTGCCATCATCCCGCCTCTTTTTCCCACCTGAGGGTAGGGTGAAGTAGGCAGGACCTAACAAGAATAAAACGGAAACCGTCACTGTTTATCGGAAGGATTATTTTCCTTCACTTACATCCTCCCTTGTTCCTTTCTTCCAAAGGCAACTGGGACAGGGTAATGTTGCTGTTGACGATATTCCTTTTAATGATAACAGCAGTCTTTGTTCAGATCTACCTCTCTATCTCTCTCTCTCTCTCTCTCTCTCTATCTGTATATGTGTGTGTGTGTGTGTGTGTGTGTGTGTGTGTGTGTGTGTGTGTGTGTGTGTGTGTGTGTGTGTGCGTGTGCGTGTGTGTGTGTGTGTGTGTGTGTGTGTGTGTGTGTGTGTGTGTGTGTGTGTATTTGCAAAAGAACAGAGGAAGGAAAAACAAAGTAAGCAAAAAAAATAATAATAAAATCATACACCATTTTACAGGCGTTTTCCATTCATTATAATAGTAACAGGTGGACCTGAACTCCTGCAGGTAAAGGGTCGGGGGGAAATAATCTGTGAAAGCAAGTTCCAGCGAGAAACAATTTGGAGAATAAATGAATTCTGATTGGCAGATGTTCTGCAATATGACAGTGTGACAGTCAAGTCCAGCGCTACCAGATGTCCGTGTGGCACGGGGGAAGGGAAGGAGAGGTGGCACAATGGATGTAACGTCGTCAGAGCTTTTGCCATAAAAGTATCTGTAAAATAGTGGAAGGGTGGCAACGTCCCATCTTACTTGTAGTTGAGGTAGTTCATTTGTAATTGCTGGGTTATTAATTTTTTTTTCTGGCATTGTTCTGAATTTAGTCGAGCTGTTGTAGTGCAACCTCTCCACATCGACTACACAAGGGTGAACACTATTTAAGCTGAGAGTGCACATGACCCCCAAAATATGGTTAACTGCTCGTCAGTGAAGAAGTTACGGATTCTGTATAATAATAGCAGTTTCTTTGAGACGGTTTTAGCAAGTGATCTAATGTAAGGTTCAACTGACGGTACTGCTGAGCGAAGCATCGAGAAATTTAATACTTCTAGACATTTGAATATAGGTTGTATTGATGGTAATGTAGGAAAAAGGCAGTATCTAGCTATTTGTAAATTGGATATATTTTGTTTTTCTAGCATTAACGAGTAAATGTTATTTTGTCTTCAATCAGTGATAGATATGTCTTGATTTATGAAAATTGCTGTGCTGAGTTGGGACTTAGAGATATCAAACTTTGTGGATGGGTGAAACTGCAAAGCGTGGAGTCATCTGCATTTAAGTGAATGACTTTATGGTGACAAGAGTTCATTAATATGAATGAGGAGCAAGGTTGAAGCCAGGACTGATTCTTTTGGCATACCGGCATTAATGGAGAGGAAATTTGATAAAACATCATCTACTTTTACATATATACCTTTCTCTTGCTGAGATATGAGTGGATTAGTGGGACAAAATATGATAGGTTGTATCAAGGGGGTTTGGGTGACAGGAAACGGTGTCATACTCTGTCAAAAGCTATAAGAATTTCAAGGGCTACCGCATGGGTTTCTCTATGCTGATAAACTGGCCGATGTATGAGTAATGAAACTGAGTACATCAATAGCAGATCTTTCGTGTCGAAAGCAGTACTATCTGTCACTAATTAAGTTGTCGGATTCAAGATGTTTAACAATATGCTTTTAGCAACAATCTCAAATACTTGACCAAGATAAGATGTGATAGCAATGGGTCTGTAATCACAGGGATCAGGGGAACTTCCTCTGAGCAGGTATTTATGTTTAGGAGCGACTGTTGTCGTGTAAGGGCTGTGATCAATTTCTGATAGCAACAGAAAACTCAGTTATTGTGTTATTCCTACCTGCAGACGATATCATTCAGATCAGTAGTGGCCCCTCATCGTATGAAATTTAAATGATGACTGAACACCGGACGAAATCTTGCAGGGTTAATTCTTCTAGCTTATTGCAACTATCGTCAGGCCACTGCAGTCAGCATAATAGGAAACACCTGGCAGGTATCAGGATGAATATTAATTCCTGGGGCTGCCATCCCATTCAGTTCAACAAATTATTAAACATCTAATAAGTATTTCGTTCCATAAAATAACATTTGGCCAACAAAACAATTGACACTTACCCTCTTGCTATACTGTAGCAAGAAGGCTTACAGGTAGTCTGATGGAGATACATTCTTTATTTAAGGAAAAGAAATTTTGAGGTATCAGTGGGTACTATATTACATTTTTTTGTAGCATACAGTCCATAATAGTTTCTATTAACTGCGCAATTCCATTCTACAGCTGCCCCGCATCATGAGCAAACTCGCCACCATCCTTCTGTTGTTCATCTTTTCTGCTGTTGTTGTGAGCAGTTTGGTATCTCCTCGGGATCACCACTCATCCGAGGCAGCCTTACTAATGGACCTTCTCGCTAGGCAATACATCCCTAAGTGTCTCAGGGTCAGGATGGATACGGGAGAGACCAAAGACTTAATTACTCATAGGCCAACACCAAGACGTCCGCATACACAGCTTAAGACTGGAAAAATGTTAGGCCAAGAAAGTGTTACTAGATCCAGTAAAAGTACTGCAGGAAAAAGGAATCCCATTAACCCTGAATCAGAACCACAGCCACAAATCTTCATCAACCAAGAAATGTTTCCCCAAAGTCAGAAAGCACTGAGGTTCATTATTGATCACAGTAAGAGAGTCTTGCAGTATTCTTGCATCATATACATGCTACCACGCCACCCAGACCCCAGGCTACTACCCATAATCACCGACTCAGCTTCAGGAAATAAACTCATTCGCTACTTTTTCCTCTACGCCCAAAACGCCACCGACGCTGAACATTTCCTCTTGGACAAACGGCTGGGGAAGGAGGAGAACGTGGCAGCCCTAACCCACCAGGAGTCTCAAAACAAGACCAACTGGCGTGTATTAATCCGCCAGCTGTTGCACCCTTCAGGCTTCCCGCAAGTCCTCAGTGTGAACAAGTGGTCCACAGACACAGGCTTGGCAAATACTAATGATATATTCCCAGACCAGATGACCAACTTCTACGGCACCATGTTAAGAGGGGTGGCCTTATCCTACAAGCCCTTCGTAGATTACCGTACAGTTCAAGGATCGCTTGTAGTGCAACCCAAACCCTGTGTGGACATCTTTACCCTTGATGCGATAGCTGAGAAACTGAACTTCACTTATGAAATAGCGTCGCCTGTAGACGGACAGTGGGGCTACCTAAAGGACGATGTGAGTATTGAGTGTTTTTTTTTTCTCTCTCTCGCGTGCACACACACACACACACACACACACACACACACATGGAGATGATAGCATATGGAGCAAAAGTTGACTGAGCCAGCTCCTTGAGATTCCTGATTATCTAGTTTTATAGTGTGGGAATTGAGATGAGTGCTGTCCTCTTTTGTAATTTTAATAAAGTTGGGTAAAAGGTTAGGCCAGTACATGAAGGGGGAGCACAGGCCAATAAGAAAGAAATGAAAACATAACATGTTGCCAAGGAAGTTTTATACGTTTCATGGAGATTCGCAAGAGAGCAAAAACATTTTCATTAGGAGAAATTTAAATAAGCATCAAATGGAGAAGCTAAAGAAGAGGTTAAAAAAAAAAAAGACTGATAAGGGAACAGAGTAAGAACCATTTTTTTTCTTTTAATGGTGCATGACCGACACGAGGGTCAGGAGATGGTATATAAAACCAATAAAGAACGAGGGATAAGGGAAGTGAACAAAAAAGGAGTTAGTAAAAAGGAAAATCGGGAAGGTAGATGAGATATGGAACTTCAAGACTACCGTATGTATATAATTTGGAGGGTTGGTAGCCTAGAAAATGAAGTTGAATGATTCTGTAAAAAAATAAGCCGGACATTAAATGTCTAACCGAAACCAAATGGAACAGTGACAGTGCTAGTTATGGCTCATAAAAAATATTTTCAAGAAGGAGAAATCTTGGAGAATATCATAGCAGAGGTGACAAGGGTGGAAGTACAAGAAGATGACGGTAGAAAACTGGATATAGCTATGATATATATGCCTCCTCAAATGATGAAGTGGAGAAGAGAGGAATATGAATGTCTGACAAGAGAGTTCCTTGATGTGTTAACAAAGTGATTAGGAGATACAATAATTTGGAGTTGGTTGGTGATTTTAATTGCTAGGAGGTAAATTGGAAGGGCTGGATGAAGGGACAAATGAAGAATTTGGGGGATACAAAGTAATGGATCTGGTGGTAGAAACTTTGCTAACTCAGCATGTCACGGAAAATGCAAGACTTGGAGATGATGAACCATGATATTGGACTTAATATTACAAAAGATCCCAATGGTGTGCTTAATAAAATACCAGTGTCCCTTGAGGAAAAGTGATCATTTGGTCATTGAAACGCAGGTGTTGGTGGGTGAAAGAGAAAAAATGTAAAAACAGGATAGACGAAACTATGGAAATGCAGATTATGAATAGTCAGGACATTGTTTAGGAAATGCAGATTGGAGCAGGAAGACAATTACGGAAAATATCCATGAGGAATATGGAATTACGATAAGTTTGTATGAAGAGGGTAAAAGAACAAGTGTTTCAAAATTTGCTATCATAATGGAAAAGAAAAAGTAATGGTTTAATAGCATGTACAGTACAAGGCATAAGAAAATGAAATACATCATCGAATAGGTTACGAAGAAGACATAGGAGAGACCATGGAATGAATACAAGGAGGAATGAAATGACTACTTAAAGGTATTGAAAGGAGAAGAATGAAATATGGGAAGAATATAGCGACTAAAATTATGAACTACCAAAATTGTTCTACAAAACTGTAAATAGCTAAATGAAAGTAGAAGGTAGCATAGCGAGACAAAGATGGGGAAGTGCTATACGATAAGGATGAGGCTATGAGTAAGATAATGAACAATAAGCTACAATCAGTATTTGTAAATGAAGGTGAATTTATGAACTCAGGTGAAGAAAGGAAGGCACAGCAGCTTGCTGAGATAGTAGTTGACAGAAATGAAAAGTTACAATTGATGAGGAAATTAAATGTTAGAGAAGGCCATGGGGCCGATGGGTTTGCTGAAAGGATACTGAAAAAATGTGCAGATCAGATGGTGCAGCCATTTCATTATATAATCATATGTTCACTGAGCAGAGGGGAGTTGCCAATACACTAGGAAAGGGCAAAATAGATTTTCATATAGTGCCAATTTATAAAGGAGGTGATAGAGAAGATATGCTTAATTAGAGAGAGGTATGCCTCACCAACGTTGTTTGCAAACTGTGTGGAAAAAAAAAATAAATAGGAAAAAGGTGGATTAAGTTCCTAGGAGATGAGGTAATAAGAGTAAGGTAGTTTGGATTAAGGGTGGCCCATCATGTGTCACAAACCTGCTGAGGTTTAACAGTAGAGTTGTAGATATAAGGGACAGAGAGGGTTGGGTAGATTGTATCTATACGGATTTGTTGAAGGCGTTTGATAGGGTGGCGGACAAAAGATCGCTACAGAAATTAATGACTATTGGAGGAGTGAATGGGAAACTGCTGAAATGGAAGGAAATTAATTAGTGGGAAGGCAGGTGAGAACTGTTATAAGAGATAAGTATTCTAAAAGGAAGAGTGTGACTAGCGGAGTGCCACAAGGTTCAGTTGTGGTTCCTATTACATTTTTGATAAATATAAATGATGTGCTAGAGAGCTTAACCAGGTAAATGAATATATTTGAAGGTTGTGACAGTTGTGATAAGTTACAAAATGGTTTGGATAAGTTGCACAGCTGGAGCCATACTTGGAAAATGGAGCTTAATGCAAAAAATTTCATGTTGTAGAACTGTTAATAAGTGGCAAAAAACATAGTTACGAATATAAAATGGGAAGAGGGAGCATCAGCATAGCATGAGTAGAGAAAGAGCAAAGTGTGATCAAAAAGGATAAACTATCACCAGAGAACCACGCAAATAAAAACATTGGAGGGATATATAAATTGATGGCGAATTTGAGAGTGGCTTTCAGCCATCTGGATGAGGAAATGTTGAAAAAGAAAGTTGTGTCCATGATATGACCGAAATTAGAATATATATCAATAATATTGCCACTGCATTTAGAGAAGCATAAAAAATTGGAAAAGGTACAGAGGATGGTGATCAAGATGCTACCAAGTCTAAGGGAACTGCCTCATGAAGGGACTGAAGAAGCTGAAGTTACCAAGGTTCAGTGAGGGAAAGGAGAAAGGTGACTTAATTACAATGTTTAAAGAAGTTAGAAAAATGAATAGGTGGACAGAGAAGACTTGTTTGCGGATATGATGATGGAAGGACAAGAGCACATGATTATATAATAAAGAAGACTAGATACTAACTGATGTGCAAAAATTTAGTTTCCTAAATAGAAGTAGAGGCATCTGGAACACTTTGGAACAGGAGGTGGTGCAAGCAAAGAACATCTGTGTGTTTCAAAGTAGATTGGATAAAGTAAAATATGGAGACAGGACAGCATGAACTCAGCTCAAATCCTGTATACAGCTAGGTAAATACAGCTAAGTAAAACACACACACACACACACACACACACACACACACACACACACAGTAACATAATCCTCTCCCCATCAGGGCTATTTCACAGGCATAGTGGGGGACATACAGCTAGGACGAGCCAACTTTTCCCTCAACCTCAATGTGATACTAAAACGCTCCCTGGCCATAGACTTCACCAGGATATACTTCTTGGACCCCATGACCTTTATTACGGCAAAGAGTCCACCCAGCGTGCCCTGGAGAAAGCTGCTCACTCCTTTCACAGGTAAATACCCTGACACTCGCAGACGGTCCTTTCTCTTAGTACATTCTGTCCCTTACTTCAAGCTAATATGGTGACACAGAGCAAAAAATTAACTTATTTATGTACTGAATTTTCATCATGGAGCTGGCAGTGCAATCATTAGGACACAACGCTGGCAAGGTCATGATTACTGCTTTTAATACGAAAGTACGATGCCGTGTGTGCAGGCAGTGTGTGGATCGTGGTGGTGGTGTCTGTAGGTGGTGGTGCTCTCCTCTACCACGTCATCTACACCATCCAGGACACCCTTGCCTCGTCGCACCACCCGTCCTCCCACGCCATCATGCACGTCCTCGCATCATTCTTAACTCAGCCACTCTTTTACTTCCCTCGCCTGTCCTCAGGCAAGGTGAGAAATGGCAGTACGTGGCACCATATTCTAGGTGGAAAAGGACACTTCGTAGCACCTTTTTCTTAAAGACTTATGCATATTAATCCCTGATACTCTTTTTTTAAGGTATTCATATATATTTCAGGGTTGGCCTAGTTTGCCTACGTAAGTACAAGAGAAGAAAAAACAGTCTAGCACAAAAAATATGGAAGAGCAACAATGAGGCCTCTATTACCAGATTGATTACTGCCTTTTCTTCAATGGCTATCGGCCATTTGGCCACAGGCCGTGGTCATTAAGCGATATTATTTATACATAGATCTACCTGTTGCCAGATGCCTTAATCCCGTTAGAAGTGGTCACAAACAAACTGTTTCTATGTCCCCCAGTCCCAAGCCATTTCACTGCCCTGCTCCCAGCTCACACTTCCCTCTCTCATATACCTCTCCACGCCATCCCTCCTTCTCATCCTTAGTCTCCCCCTCCCTCTCCCCCCCTCCGCCTCACTCACATACACACTCCTCCATCGTCTCTTCTCTCCATCCTCTCCACATGGCCAAACAACCTAAATATATTTATTCTAACACTTTCTATCACATCCATATCCACACCACAACACTCCTGCACTTCCTCATTTGTCAGTCTGTCTCTCCATTAACTCCACGTGCTTATCCCAGATAATTCATTTCCACTGCTCTCACTCTTGTACCCTTCCAACAAGGTCCAAGCTTCACTTCTATACGTTAGGGTTGGTATCACAGTACTGTCATACTTCCATGTTCACATCCCTGTTTCTTATCACTGCTTTCAAAGAACCAGCAACATTTCTTCCGTGTTGTACCCTTTCAAGCACTTCGCCCTCCAAACTTCCATCCTTACTCATAACACAACCCAAGTACTTAACCTGCCCTGTCCCAGCCGATTTTTCACCACTGCCACCCCCCCCCCCAATCCTGACCAAATTTGGAAAAAAAATTTTTTGGTTGAAACCTCCGCTTTTGGTGAGAAACATCGAAAATTCATAGAGAAATCACTCACTTGAGGTTTAAAATACTGAATACAGATAGCAGTACCCCTTACCTTACTGTGTTTTCTATCAGGCTGGCTCCTAAGAAAACGAGTTCTATGGGAGGGTAACTACTCCACACCACTCATAAACGGAATGTATTTATTTATTTGGTACAAATTTATATGTAGTACAAGAGTATATTGGTTTTCACACAGTAATATAGGCAATATATGTATTGTTTCACTCACCAAAAACATCAACATACCTGACCTTTTTGGCGACATTACCTGATCATCATTTCTGTCTGTTTCTTCCTCTGATGCCATGTAAACTTTGTCCTCCATATTGTCATCGATTGGGGAATCACTCTGGCCTTGAATTTCGTACCGTGGCATGACATGTCTTTACTGGCCAGGTCACTGGTAACAGGCGAATTGCCAAGACAATGGCATGTGGAGGGGGAGGTCATGCTGGGTAAGGCACTGACCCTGCCTGGCATCTTGTAGAGGAAGGTGTCCCGTGTATACGTACCAAAAAACACGCGCGAAATTTGACAATTGTGCAAATTAGGGACCTCACAATTGTTGCTCGTATATATACGTCAACAGGAGTCACAGTGACAAAACGTGTGGACATATATATACATCAATGGGAGTCAGCAGGTTAAATGCACTTACATTTTTCTCTTCATCATCCAACCTCACTGCAAATCCAGTGACTTCTCTCAAAGACCATAACCTTACTCTTCCCTACATTCGCATTTACATTCTGTTTGTTACACACTCTCCCAAACTTGTTTTCTCTTAACAATGCAGTAACTTCTGCAAACAACAGCACAGGGAGTTTCCAAACGTTGCTCTCGTTCATTAGAGCTGTTCCAACATCCACTGCCCTAACTTGTATCTCTTTTATAACCCCCTCCATATACAGATTAAAAACCATGGAGACATGACTCACCCCAAATTCTATTTGAATAAAAAAAATCACTCAGTTCACTATTCACACACGCTGCAGCCTCAGCCACCTCATAAAAACCCTTCACGACATTCAGCAAGTTCCCTTATACTCCATATAGTTTCAATATTTTCCATATTCCTTGTCTATCCACCCTGTCATATGCTTCTTCCATATCCTTGAAGGCTGCATACAACTTCTTTCTCTTCTCTAGAAACTTTACCACTAAATACCTAAGGATGAATATCTGATCTATGTAACCTCTTCCCTTCCTAAAACCTCAAGGTTCTTCATCAACTAGGTCTTCTGTTATTTCCCTGACTCTGTCAGTAAGTATCCTACCATACACTTTTCCTATTACACTAAGAAGACAAGTGCGTTTATGATTACCACACACTTTTTCTCCCTTTCCTTCGTACAGGGGAATAATTATTCCAGACTTCCAATCCTCCAGGACTCTACCTTCCTCCCCAGCCAACCTGCACATCTTCCATATCCATTCTACTATTATCTCTCCCCCATGCTTCAGCATTTCACCAAACACTCCATGAATTCCTGGGGCTTTCCCCATTTTGACTTTCCTCATTGCTTCCACTACTTCCATCCTACCAATTTCTTCCTCTCTTCTCACCTCCCTCCTAACAGCCATTCCCCAAGCACTTATCCTCACATCACTTTCATTATCTATGTTTACCATTCTTGCAGGTGTTCTCTCCATCTGCTCACTTTTCGTCCCTTCTCCACTAGCAGTCAACCATTTTTATCTTTCGCTCCCCATCTAAGTTCTTTATCACCCTGACTTGCTTTCTTTACCTCTTGACAGAACTTTTTTTACATTCCCTCCATGTTACACTCAAATCCTTCGAAATTCTTCATCCATTCTCTTCTTACTCTCTGTTACTCTTCCTTTCGCCCCTCTCTTTCTCTATACAATTTTTTTTTATGCGAGGAAGAAGGAATCAAAGGCTGAGCCCACAAAACGTTCCTTCCAAGAAAAAAAAAAAAATAATACACGAGAGCCAAATTCAAGATCCATTCATTTCGAGATGCCTGGACACACTATGTTTGAAAGACTGGAGATCATAGGAAGTAGGAAATACAGACAGAGGGAGACAGTTCCAGAGATGACCTGTTGCATAATTGAAGGACTGGGAATAACGGTTAACTCTTGCATTAGACAGATGGACAGAACAGGGATGAGAGTTTGTTGCTAGACAGGTGCTATGCACCCATTGTAGAGGTGGAGGGATGCAAACAGACAGTTCAGTGGAGCAGTGACCAATGAAGTAGCAACAGAAAAGAGATAAAGAGGCAACAGTGTGGCGAAGAGACAGAGGTAGACGGGAGCCAGTAAGAGGAGAGTTGATGAGACGAATAGCCTTTGACTCCATCCTACTAAGAAGAGCTGTATGCGGGGAGCCTCCCCACACATAAGAGTTGTACTCTACACAGGGGCGAATAAAACCCATGTATAAAGTCAACAACTATGCAAGGGTAAAGAAGGCATGGAGTCGGCTTAGCACACCTAATCTCTCAGAAGCAGTTTTTACAAGAGATGCAAGATGATCTTTTCAAGATAAGTCCCAAGTGAATGAAACCCCAAGCATGTTCAAGGATGATGCAGGATTGAGCTGGATATTGTTAAACATTAGTGAGTACTCCTGCGGAAGATTTTGATGGGCTGATAGGTGTAAAAACTGAGTCTTTGATGCATTAAAAACAAGATTATTTTTACCCCAGTCTGAGATATGAGTCAAGTCAGACATTAGGTGTGCCACAGCCTCATCCCTTGTTTATTGAAGTAACTGCTGAGATTGACGTTGCAGAAACCAAATGGAAAGGTGAAGGGTGAAATCATCAGTGTACGAGTGGATGGGATTAGATGTACAGCTTAGAATATCATTGATGAATAAAAGGAATAGAGTTGGCGATAGGACAGAGCCCTGAGGAACACCATTCTTGATAGATCTAGGAGAAGAACGATGGCCATCTACAACAGCTGCTATAGAACGACCAGAAAGGAAGCAATAGATGAAGGCAGAGATAGAAGGATAGAAACCATAAGAGGACGGATTGGAAATCAAAGATTTATGCTAGACTCGTTCGAAAGCCTTTGAGATGTCTAGTGCAGTGGCAAAGCTTTCGCCAAAGTCCCGAAGGGAGGATGACCGGGAGTCTGAAAGGTAGGTGAGAAGATCGCCAGTGGAGTGTCCCTGACCGAACTCATACTGACGATCAGAAAGAAGTTTGTGACAGGAAAGATGCTTTAAATTTTTCTGTTAGGAATAGACTCGAAAACTTTTGAGACAGGATGGTAAGGCAATTGGACAATAGTTAGAGGGTTGGGAATGGTCACCTTTTTTGGGGACTGGTTGAATAAGAGTAAACTTCCAACAAGAAGGAAAGGTACAAGTTGACAGACAAAGATGAAAGAGTTTACATAGGCAGGGTGTAAGCACAGAAGCACAGTTCTTGAGGACAACAGGAAGGACCCCATCATGCCCATATGCCTTGTTAGTGTTGAGGCCAATGATGGCAGAAAATACATCAGCTGAAGAAATGTTAATGTCAGCCATGAGGAAGTCAGAGGGGGGAAGTGATGGAGGAACAGCACCAGAATCGTCTAAGGTGGAATTGGCGGAGAAAGTCTGAGCGAAGAGATCTGCTTGATCAGTAGAAGTAGTTACAGAGCCATCAGAGCAGAAAAGGAGAGGGAAGGATGATGAGATAAAGTTGTTAGAAAGGTTTTTGGCAAGGTGCCAGAAGGAGCGGGAAGAATTCGAGTTGGAGAGTTGAGAGAATTTAGTACAGATGAAATTATTCTTGACAGAGTGAAGAAGAGACTTAGCACGATTCCGGGCAGAAACATAAGAAAGATGTGATTCAGAGGTAGGTTGGCTCCGGTACCTTTTATAGGCCCTCTCCTTGTTGTGAACAGCATTAGAACAAGCGTGATTAAACCAAGGCTTTCTTGCATTAGTCAAACGATATGAGAAAGGAATGTATGCTTCCATGCCCGAGAGAATAACCTCTGTAATGCGCAAGGCACATTCAGATGGCTTCCAGTCATGGAAGCAATAATCATTCCAGGGAAAATCAAAGAAGTACTGCATAAGGCCCTCCCAATCTGCAGCTCCAAAGTGCCACAGACAACGTTTCTTTGGAGGGTCCACAGGCCGTACCAGGACAGGTTAAGGTAATAAGGTTGTGATAGGAGGAGCCCAACGGAGAGAAAAGATTAACAGTGTAAGCAGAAGGATTAGTTGTAAGGAAGAGGTCAAGTATCTTGGAGCTCTCTCCAAGGCGGTCAGGGATACGAGTAGGGTGCTGTACAAGCTGCTCTAGGTCATTAAGGATTGAAAAGATGTAGGCTTGTTCACCAGGTGGTTCAGTGAAAGGGGAGGAGAGCCAAAGGTGGTGGTGAACATTGGAATTTCTTAGAATGAACATTTCAGAAAAAGGAGAAATGGATAGAATGTGCTCCATTGCAGAATTAAGATAGCCGAAGAAGTTTTCATAGTCAGTAGAATTAGGAGATAAGTAAACAGTGCAGATTTAGTTAGTCAGAGAATGACACAAGAACCGAAGCCAAAGAGCAGAGAACTCAGAAGAATCAAGTTCAGGAACCCGAGAGCAAGATAGGTTGTTGCGTACATATACACAACATCCACTTTTGGCTTTGAAATGAGTATAGAGAAAGTAGGAAGGATACAGAAAAGGGTTTGCTGACAGTTGCCTCAGACAGCTGAGTCTCAGTAAAGAAGAGAAGGTGAGGTTTAGACGAGGAGAGGTGGTGCTCGACAGAGAGAAAGTTAGAGGAAAGGCAGCTAATGTTGCAGAAATGATGAAGAAGAGAATCAGACAGTGGATCCAGGCAGCTCAATGAGTCGTCACCGGGAGAGGGGTGGATGGTTGGGGCATTTATTGTCCCCCCCCCCCCTGGGCATTCCGAGGCATTGCATGGGTGTGCCATTTTCCTTTTTTCTCTTAAATTTTGAAAACGAAGTGTAGTGTGTACTGTGCATGTAGACTTGTGTTGACAGTTAGAGACACTTGTATTGGAGAGCATGCTGGCCTACTCTCTGTGTTACTGAAACACTGACGTAGTTCAGGAGAGGATGGTCAGGAACTAGTCGCAAGGGCTGATGAAACTAGAGCTCCAGCTCTGCCTGTCATCAGCTTTCCATCCACCTTGGGAGTACTGCCCTGCTCGACTGGTGCTACAGTCTACTCCTCTCTCTCTCTTCCGTCTCTCAGCTTTCTCCACGTCCTCACTTCCCAGCCATTCACTATATGCTTTATTCTTTTGTGCCACAGCTTGTCTCACCTCTTCATTCCACCATATTGTTCTTTTGCATTCCTTTTCGTCTACTCTTCACCCCAAACACCACTTCACTGCACAGATTTCTTCTCTGAATATCTTGCACACACTTCCACCTCCCCCATCTGGTTCAGATCATATTTTCCCAATCACTCCTCCACTTCTTTCTTATATTCCGCCTTTTTTCCATCCTCTTGCAACCTTTCTACCCTCACTGTATGGACAACTTCTCCCTGTCCTTTCCTCCTGTTTATTGCATTTGAACCTTCACATTCGCCACCAGTGGTCAGAAAGTCCACTCCTCCACCTTCTGTGTGGTCATGCATCCATTACACACCTCAGTCTCTTATCCACACACACATAATCAGTCATTGCCTTCTGTTCATTCATTTCACCACCCCTACTTCTCATCACTCGCCACGTATACCTGTGGATCAATTTTTGTCAAAAGAGAGTATTGGCTTTCACCAACCCTCTCCCTGCATAAATGTCTACTAGAGCGCTGCCTTTCTCATCCATATTTGCAGGCACACCCTAATCACCAACTACTCCATCCATCTTCACATTCCCTACTTTTCCATTCATATCTTCAATCAAAAAACTCTCTAATTCCTTTAAAACTTTTCCATATATGCTTCCACGTTTGCCCAGAACTCTTCATTCACTCTACTTGCACGATCTTGTGTTGGCACATACACACACACAATCGCCCGCATTTGTAGTCCTACTTTTAATCTTACCCACACAATCCTTGAGCCAAATGACCCATGCTTCTCGTATTCTCCTTCCGTCTCATGCACACATCAATACATACTCCTTACTTTGCCCTCATTCTCATCTACTCGCGCTTATATACCCCATCCATACTCTTACTCTCTCATACTCTCACCTTACTATTTACTCTCAATTATTCTACATATGTCCACTTTTGCACCTTGAAGCACCTGGACAATCTCTCTCTCTCTCTTTCACCTCATCATTTGCACCCCTTACATTCCATATCTCAGTCCGTACCATGTCCTTTAAGGAGTCTGGCAATAGATAGATAGATAGAGACATTGGACTTACATAGTATATCGATCGTAGGACAAAGGGAAGCAGGGCCTAAAATATCATGATGCGCAATGGTTACCAGGCACTGCGATGGTGGTTTTGATCGTAGATGGGAAACGGAACGTCGTTATGGTATTGTTGTTTAGACCTATCACACGAGATTCATAATAATCTCAAGTTCGACAATAGATTTTGATACTACGGACATCTGTGATACCGTGTCCGATGACGCTGAAGATTGAAAATGATATTCCCAAGGCTGTTAGAATAGAATATATGGTAGGTAGGAGCGGACTTCAGAGGAGGTTGGTCAGTGGGACGGGGTATTAGGAGAGGAATGAAATGTTGCATGAACAGAGAGGGTGGAAGGGCTTGACCACCCTTCTTGGTGGCTGGCAAGGTGTGTGTGGAAGTGGACTGTTGTGGAGTAGGAGCGAATGAGAAGGTGGGAGGTGGGAGTAGGGTCATCACCAACGTATGTGATGTTTGGTGTTGGTATGGGAAATATTGCTTCCTCTGGATGAACAGCGTGTGAGTGTAGACACACGATTACATAGTATAATCCGTCTGGAGCGAAGGAGGGCCTGAATGTGTAATACTTGTATGAAAACCATTGTGTGAATGTTTTAATGATAATATAATAAACGATGATCAATGTTTGTGGATATTATGTCACAGCTATCCAGACTAATGAAATAGCACCTCGAAGAAAGCGACATCATTTGTGGACTGAACATCCGTAACACCGTTATTTCAATAATTATAATTTCAGATATGCATTCATTATGAAAATTCAGTATCTCATTACCTCCGCGTGATCCATCAGTATGATGACTGCACAACATTGTCGCACAAAAAGCCAGTAGCTGTCCAATACTCAAAGTAGCTATAATCCTATGCAACAGGACATCTACTTATATCATGGTTTGCGAATATAATGATTGTTTTTCCTCACGATAAAACATATCGGATGATGATGCACAACATGGCATGACCGTTGTGTCACATGCTTAATCATATATCATTTATGGCCACCCTGGTTCAGCCACAAAAATGTTACAGCAGTTGATCACACCCTTACTAGTCTCAGGTGAACCACTTTTCGAGACATCGCACATCACACCTTCTAACATTTATGCTCAGCTACACTTGTTCACCACGCTGTATGACGAACATTAAGACTTCAACACTCATCCAATACACGTTATTGCATACGGAGTTACAAATCACCTCAGAACATCTTGATAATCACGCCCTTCAGCTTTCAAAAAGAAACACGACAAAGTTTCGATATATGCGCCCCCACCACCTGTTCCCCCTCCCCTCCGTTCCACCTCGCCTCACAAACATCTCCTGTCAGAGAAGCAGTGGGATCCAATGGCATTACTATTTGTTTTTCTCTCTACCTTCCACTCTACATACGTGTTGATTGATTGATTGATTGATTGAGTTCTTTATTTAGCCAAAACAAATATAAAATATTTTACAATGGATCCGTAAATTGAAAAG
Source organism: Coenobita brevimanus (assembly GCF_032717465.1). NCBI lineage: Eukaryota > Metazoa > Arthropoda > Malacostraca > Decapoda > Coenobitidae > Coenobita > Coenobita brevimanus. The sequence continues at coordinate 8,529,761 of NC_137009.1, forward strand.
TGGCTGAGCCTTTGAGAGTAGAAGCTCTCGTAAAAGGCACCTGTAATTTAACAACATCGAAATGATCCTCAGAACATTTGACTTTTCTTAAATTGTGCTGATTATCTCTTTATCAGAACTAAAGTGATAATATCAAATCAACTCCTAACGAAAATTATAAAATAGTAAAAAAAAAAAAAAAAAAATAGAATGCCTTATACAGTAAAATAGCTAAGATTTGTTACGCAGAATTATCCATAATTCTAAACTGAAATAATAAAAAAAAAAATGAGGGATGAAATGCATTCAGACATATATACTCATATACTGTACACATACATACAGACATTCACATACACACAATACACCCAAACACATGTACGTAATCATTTATACATGAATACATATACACATACACACATATATAATTACACATTCAAATACATACACATAATATTAAACTTGCATTACAAATACAATAAATAGATCACACTTATACACATAGATACGAATCCGTACATACATTACCACATACATACGTACATACATACATACATACTTATACATACATACATACGTACATACATACATACATACGCACATACATACATACATAGACATATGCATACATAGACATACAAACATATACCCTATTAACCCTGCATACAGTATACATACATACATACATACATTCATATATACATGCATATATATATACATACACATTCATTTACATGTACTTATGCTACAAGCCATAAATACATAACCTACCCAGTACAATAAACGTAAAATCAGTTATATAAAATTATTTTAGTATCAAGGTTACGAATACGATGGCGTATACTAATTTTAAAGCAACATCCACATAGCACACGGTTATTTGGGTTAGCTAAAATTATTAGATTTGAAAAATAGTCCTCATTTACACATGATGACTATAGGCTTGTAATAAATATTCTTTCAGTGATTTCTTAGAGCTTAAGATGTTGTCCTTTATTCGTATATTTAATGGCAATTTATTGCAGATCTTCAGTCCCTGATACAATATCGACGTTTGTGACTGTGATGTGGCCATTAATAGAATTTTTATATCGTGATTATTTCTTAAATTATAATTTCTGATAGAGAGGTATTGGAACATGCTATCACTGATATAATCATTGAGAGATTTATATACAAAGAGAGCATTACAGTATCGACTTATGTCATCTGTTTTTAACAATTTCAGTTCACAAAAAAGGTTGTTCGTTTGACAGAACCTAGGACGTTTGGCAACTGTTATAACAATCTTTTTCTGAGCAATTCGAAGTGGATTAACTTTAGAATTGCCAGAATTTGACCATACTAAGTGGCAATAGAAAATGTTAGGATACACTAAAAAGTAATATGTTAGTTTTAGTGCTTTGATGTTCAGTATGTGGCGAGTTAATTTCATTATACCACATTGCTTGTTTATCTTAGTGACCACATTTTGAATGTGTAAGATCCAGGAAAGATATTTATCAACAATTACACCCCAAAATTTAGTAAGATCAACCTCTTTCACCACACACTCGCCTATTGTTAATGGATCCCGATGCTGTGGTATATTTTTCTTCCGAAATTTTTTTTATAAACATTGTTTAATTGGTATTTAACGTAAGTTTATTATTAGTTATCCATCTGTTAATATTGATAGTTCATTATTTATTATTTGCATCAGGGAGTGAAGATTCTGGTGACTAGCATACATTGTACAATCATCAGAGAAAATTACGAATTTGAGTTTCTTACCAGAGTAAACAATGTCATTTATATATAAAAGAAACAACAGTGGCCCTAAAATGGACACCTGAGGAACTCCATAGGAAATTATCTCTGTGTCTGATTCATGTTCTTTAAACTGGACAAACTGTCTGCGATTTTTTAGGTATGAGTGGAGCCATTAAAGAGAAATATCTCTGACACCGCAATGTTCCAGTTTAGAGAGTACTATACTGTGGTCAACAGTGTCAAAAGCCTTAGATAGATCTAAAAACACTGCAATGGAAAATAGTCTCTTATCAAACAAATGTAAAGTATCATTAGTAAATGATGAAAGGGCAGTTTCTGTTGAGCGGGCTTTACGAAATCCATATTGGAATCAACCAAAGTACTTGGGTAGTCTGATGAGTAAAGATGGAGGTTCGGAGGGTGAAGTGTTTGAAAGGGTACAGCTGGGAAGAAATGTTGCTGGTTCTTTGAAAGCAGTGATAAGAAACAGGGAAGTGAGCATGGAAGTGAAAAAGTTTCTACGTGACGGTATTGTGATACCAACTCTAACGTATGGAAGTGAAGCTTGGACGTTGTTGGAAGGACACAAGTCACGAGTGAGAGCAGTGGAAATGAGTTATTTAAGAGGAGCCTATGGAGTCACGTGGAGAGACAGGCTGACGAATGAGGATATAAATGAGCGTTGTGGTGTGGATGTGGATGTGATAAGAAGCGTTATGAGGAACACACTGAGGTGGTTTGGCCATGTGGAGAGGATGGAGGGTGAAAGACTGACGAAGAGAGTGTATGTGAGTGAGGTGGAGGGGGGAAGAGGGAGGGGGAGGCCGAGGATGAGATGAAGGGATGGGGTGGAGAGGTATATGAATGAGGGGTGTGTGAGTTGGGAGCAGGGCAGTGAAATGGCAGGGGACAGGGTGACTTGGAGGCGATTTGTTTGTGGTCACCCCAAACGGGATTGAGGCCTCTGGCAATAGATAGATAGATAGATTGCGACCAAAGGTGGTAGCTCTGTAATAGACACTAACTCCCTCTTCCTGGGGACACAACTCAATTACTTTCCCTTTCCCCTTAAACAGTTCATGCTTCAAGGCCATCACATTTGTCTTGCACGGATGTGACTTCTCATTATGCAAGTACAAAAAAGCAGATAAGAGTCAAGTCCCTGACCACGTACCATTGCCTACAACTGTTCCCCCATTTCGCAAATTTTTTAGTTAAGCCCAGAAATGTCCTCAAGACTGGAGGAAGCTGTATTCACAAAAAACTGGCCAGCTTAGGTGAAGACTGAAGAAAGCTGAAACTAGTAAAAGTCAGCAAGCTCTGGTGCACATCAGCACTCCAGCGATATAACCATAACAGCATGGCAGAGCCCTCTAATCATGAAAGCGTTATGAATAAAATAGTCTGGATATAGTAAGAACTATAAGAACTATCCTCTCTCTCTCTCTCTCTCTCTCTCTCTCTCTCTCTCTCTCTCTCTCTCTCTCTCTCTCTCTCTCTCTCTCAGATCATTTAATCTCTAGGTTTAATCTCTAGGTATTTATGGGTTTCTGGTTCGTGTACACCTTCCTGGTGACCACGTACTACAAGACGTCCCTCACCAGCACCTTTGCCGTGCCCGTCCTGCCACCCTCCATAGACACCCTCCAGCAGCTGTACGAATCTGACGTCACCTATGGCATTTCGGCAGCTAAGGTTTGTGGAGAATTTTGGGAATATCACAACGCAAATTCATTTTTACTGTTAATCAGGGTATGCATCTTGAGCTTGTAATATGTTATTCTTGAGATTTGGTTCTAGTTATCGTATAGTTGAAGGTAGGAGAAGTTAAAGATGGATACAGGGAGTTGATCTTGATTTATTATCTTCAAAGAAAAGTTTTAAGTTGAGCAGTGCATGTATTACACAGGAACGTAATTTACAAGCTAAGTCTCGTTGGACCCCTCTTCTTATTTCCTCTCTCCACAACCTTTCAGTTCAATGGCTAGCCCCTTTCTGCTCTTTAACTCTCTCATCCTGCCCTAGGAGAGCTAGTGTCACGTGTGTAAAACATAGGTGTGGGTTCTAGAAGCTTGTGTGTGTCTGTGTGTATGTAGCACATCTGGTGCCCACTGGCATTCTTTTGGTTACGTCTTGCTGAACTCCTGCTGACATATTTCCTGTTCCTACTCCTAGCCTTAACTGTGTTTCTATGCTCTGTTATTCTGTCTATGTATCTATCTATATGTCTATCATCCTGAGTTGTATTATTATAATATGGAGTCCTGACATCGCTCGGTCACGCCAGCTGGCGATCCTCCGACAGCAAATATCTTTGACATATGCTAATCTATTAATACATAACATTGATTATAATATTGCATAGATATAATATTCATGTTAATATTGCAATGACTCAGTAACATTTTAGAAATATAATACATTTCAAACAAGTTGTATACATAATTAAACAAATGTATTATAGTTAAAATGATTACAGAATATTGTATGACATATTGTAAAATATGTATATATAACAGGCATATGCACATATTCAAATAATAGTTCAAAGTTAAGATTATAGTAAGAGCTATTAATATTTTATAAAGAGATAGTGATACTGGCATACTTCTATATCATTTCTCTTTCCAATATTTTTTATGTTTTTTAATATTAATACTATATACAAAATATGTACACTTCATTCAGGGGGCTTTACTTAAATCTTTACTTTACTCCCACTAAATACTGAGTCCAAGCTTGCAATTCTTGCATGCATTCTGTGCATTGAGAACGGCACTACTGCAAATACAACTAACTAAAAAAACAAACAAACAATAAGCCTCGGACAAGGATTGACCAAACGATGACGACCAAGGACCGGACAAAGGACATGGTTATCGGAACGTGGAATGTAAGGGGAGTGAATGATGAGGTGAAAGAGAGAGAGATTGTCCAGGTGCTTGAGGGTGCGAAAGTGGATGTATGTGGAATAACTGAAACAAAAGGGAGAGGAGAAGGTGTGAGAGAATGGGAGTATGGATGGGGTATATGTGCAGGAGTAGGTGAGAATGAGAGGGCAAAGGAAGGAGTATGTATAGTTGTGAGTAAAAGATGGAAGAGGAGCATAAGACAGTATGGATCAATTGGGTCAAGAATTGTGTGGGTAAAGTTGAAAGTTGGAATACAAATGTGGGCGAGTGTGTGTGTGTGTATGCACCAGCGCGAGATCGTGCTAGAAGAGTGAGAGAAGAGTTCTGGACAAATGTAGAAGTGTGCATGGAAAAGTTTGGAAGGAATGAGAGAGTGTTTTTGACTGGTGATATGAATGGTAAAGTTGGGAACGTGAAGGTGGATGGAATAGTTGGTGAGTGGGATGTGCCTGCTGAGATAGATGAGAATGGGAGTGCGTTAGTGGACATTTGTGCTGGGAAAGGGTTGGTGATAGCCAATACCCTTTTCAGGCATAAAATGATCCACAGGTATACATGGCGAATGATGAGAAGGGTGGGTGGTGAACTGAATGAAAGGAAGGCAATGATTGATTATGTGTGTGTGGATGAAAGGATGCAAAGATGTGTAATGGATGCAAGAGTTTATAGAAGTTGGGGGAGTGGACTTTCTGACCACTACTTGGTGGTGGCCAGAATTAGAATTCAAGTAAGATGGAAGAATAGAAGAAGGGAAAGACGAGAGGAAGGAGTAGTTGCAAGGAGAGTGGAAAGGTTACAAGAGGATGAGAAAAAGGCAGAGTATAAGAGAGAAGTGGAGGAACGATTGGGCAAATATGAATTGGAGCAGATGGGAGACATGGAAGGTGTGAGTAGGATATTTACAGAAGAAATATGTGCAGTATGTGATGTGGTGTGTCGAAGGAAGAGAAGACGGAGGGGGGTGCAAGGAACACTGAAGAGGTGAAACAGGCTGTGGCACAAAAGAAGAAAGCATACAATGAATGGATGAGAAATAGGGGCGTGGAAGAAATTGAAAGGCGGAAGAGAGAGTTATATGTAGAAAGAAAGAGAGAGGTGAAAAGATTAGTAAGAAAGAATAAGAAGAGAGTGGATGAGGAATTTGGAAGGAATTTGAGTGTAAAGTGGAGGGACTGTAAGAAAATGTTCTGGAGAGAGGTGAAAAGAGTAAGACAGGGTGGAAGTGAAGTTAGCAGGGGAATGAAAGATAAAAATGGTAGATTACTAGTGGAGACGGGAGAAAAAGTGAGCAGATGGAGAGAACACTTTAAGGAATTGTTGAACATAGAGGATGAAAGTAATGCGAGTATAAGTGGCTGGGGAATGGCTGGAAGAAACAGGGAGGTGAGAAGACAGGAAGAAATCAGTAGGATAGAAGTTGTGGAAACAATGAAGAAAGTTAAATCGGGGAAAGCCCCAGGAATTGATGGAGTGTGTGGTGAAATGCTGAAGCATGGAGGAGAGAGAGTAGTAGAATGGATGTGGAAGATGTGCAGATTGGCCTGGGAGGAAGGTAGAGTCCCGGAGGATTGGAAGTCAGGTATAATTATTCCCTTGTACAAAGGAAAAAGGGAAAAAGAAGTGTGTGGTAATCATAGGGGCATTTGTCTTCTTAGTATAATAGGAAAAGTGTATGGTAGGATACTTATTGACAGAGTTAGAGAAAGAACAGAGAAATCAATTGGAGAAGAACAGGGAGGCTTTAGGAAGGGAAGAGGTTGTGTAGATCAGATATCCATTCTTAGATCTTTAGTGGAAAAGTTTCTAGAGAAGGGAAAGAAGTTGTATGCAGCTTTCATGGATTTGGAGAAAGCATATGACAGGGTGGATAGACAAGGATTGTGGAAAGTGTTAAGAATATATGGAGTAGATGGGAAGTTATTGAATGCTGTGAAGAGTATGTACGATGGTGCGAAGGCTGCAGTGCGTGTGGATGGTGAACTAAGTGAATTTTTCTCTTTGAAAGTTGGGTTGAAACAGGGATGTGTCATGTCTCCATGGTTGTTCAATCTGTACATGGATGGGGTAATAAACGAGGTACAAGGTAGGGTAGTGGATGTTGGAGTGGCCCTGGTGAGAGAGGATAGTGTTTGGAAACTCCCTGTACTGTTGTTTGCAGATGATACTGTGTTGTTGAGTGAAGACGAAGGGGAGCTGCAAGGCTTGGTGGATGAGTTTGGGAGAGTGTGTAAGAAACGGAATCTAAAGGTAAATGTAGGGAAGAGTAAAGTGATGGTCTTTGAGAGAGGTGAAGTCAGTGAATGTACAGCGAGGTTGGATGGTGAGGAATTGGAAAATGTGAGTACGTTTAAGTACTTTGGTAGTCTGATGAGTAAGGATGGAGGTTTGGAGGGTGAAGTGCTTGAAAGGGTACAGAAGGGAAGAAAGGTTGCTGGTTCTTTGAAAGCAGTGATAAGAAACAGGGAAGTGAGCATGGAAGTGAAAAAGTTACTATATGACAGTATTGTGATACCAACTCTAACGTACGGAAGTGAAGCTTGGACGTTGTTGAAAGGACACAAGTCGAGAGTGAGAGCAGTGGAAATGAGTTATTTAAGAGGAGCCTGTGGAGTCACATGGAGAGACAGGCTGACGAATGAGGATATAAAGGGGCGTTGTGGTGTGGATGTGGATGTGATAGGAAGAGTTATGAGGAACACATTGAGGTGGTTTGGCCATGTGGAAAGGATGGAGGGTGAAAGACTGACGAAGAGAGTGTATGTGAGTGAGGTGGAGGGGGGAAGAGGGAGGGGGAGGCCGAGGATGAGATGGAGGGATGAGGTGGAGAGCTATATGAGAGAGGGGTGTGTGAGTTGGGAGCAGGGCAGTGAAATGGCGGGGGACAGGGCGACTTGGAGGCGACTTGTTTGTGGCCACCCCAAACGGGATTGAGACGTCTGGCAATAGATAGATAGATAGATAGGTGCTGGGCTATATACATAATATGGATTGAACATACTCAAACTCAAATCTTTCCAGGGCTTCATTGTTTCATTGATTAGTTGTATAGTTTCAAACTTAGGTGAAGTCAACTTAATACTTGTGCTCATGTTTAAGTCCATATTAGGTAGAGGGTGGAAATATTTGTGTGTATGATTGAGAATGGTGTAGTGATTGATGGTGGGTGAAGTGGACATGGATGGTGTAAGTACCACACAGTAGTCTGGTGCTATGTATAATCCTGATGCTTAAATATGAGATGGTGGTATATTTGGCCAGATTATGTAAACTGGTGTGTATTGAGTGAAATAAAAAAAAACTGAGTGGCCAATGTGTTGATGGTGTACTGTATAAGCTTATCTGGAGCCAAAGTGAAATTACAGTGATGATGAATGTCTTGATTTCTTATGATAGCCATTTCACAAGGGACAGTTCCAGTAGGCTGAAACGTGAAGATGTACGCAAGACAAAGGTGAACAGCATGTAAGGATGTACGGCACTTTCGTTCAATTCACTGGCGAAAGTGACAGTGTTCTATCCCTTGGAGACCATGATGAGTTCGGTGTCTTTGTCGCTGTTAATAATGACTAAAGTGTTATTATTCTTAGAAGGGAAGGGGTGTATTTGGAATACTGTGAACAGGTCGTCAGTTATCAATGGTACATGAACTACTACTGATGTTGGTGTTAGTGTTGCTTCTAAATATGGATAATATAACATGAAATCTCTACCACGAAACAAAGGCTTGAAACTGTTTATGTATACCTTAGCTAATTATCTGACGTAGCTCATGAACTGGAAGTAGGTCAGTTGTGATCCTACCATTACCAGCATTTGCAATTCCTCGCCTAAGTGCCCTGTAATGAACTCTAGTGTTATCTACTTGGAGTATAATTGTGTCAATATGTTCCGTGATGATGGAGAAGTGTTGGGAAAGTGTTACGTTCTCTTCCATGGCATTTATTTTGTCTACATTCTGGCGAGCTATGTTTGCTGTCTTTTTTAGATTTTTCACGATTGTCTTCAATGCTGAGTTTTGTCCGGTGATGAATTTGTTTTGATATGTTAGTACCGGAGCTATTTTATTAAATTTGTTTATTTCTTGAAGGTCATCCCCTGTAGCCAATCCAAAGATGTTCCCAAGAATTGCACCACCCAGGTCAAATAAACCGTGCTTTTGGCGAGTACGTGTAATGTTGTTTGTGGCTCTCAGTACCTCCGTTCCATGAGATGGTAGATCTTGGATCATGATGAGCATAGTTGCCTTCGCCTGTTCTATCTTCCATTTCGCTAACTTCACTATTTCATCCACTTCCTTTGTGTTATGTGCTTGTGAAGCATAGGCTCCCATAATGAAGTCCAGGGTCCTCATTGGTTTGGCGATGTTATCTAGATAAGTAGGTAATTCATATAAAGAGTCTTAGCTTATTTCAGTACTCATCACATCTTTCACGATTGACGTGGCCGTTGGAGCTATGAAGCATCCTTGCCGGACTGTGTGTTGGGGGTCTAAGTGAGCATATTCTCTTGCTATATAGAGGAGAATCCATGGTATAAGTCCCTTCATCGTTACCTACCGAAAAAAAAAAAAATATATTAATTGTCTAATATAGTCATGCTATGGTCGATGATAGTGATGATGTGCGTTACGGTTGACTAAAGGAGAACAACAACGTGCTTGTTATTTCATTCATATGAGTTTAAATCGATATTTAAATCATGTAAATGTTGTCATGTAGATTTTTTTGGAACAGTTGCACCTATGTTTGTTTGTCTGGTATGCGACCTAAATATATTTTTGTAATTATTGTTGTTTTCTTGATTGGTTTCATGAGTTATGATCGGTTGTTCGGTGGTATCCGAGGCTGTATAATTATTGGATAATTCCCTTGAAACTCGTTTTGAATGGTCAATATGAACTTGTTTCTCTTCGCCACTTGACAGTGACCTAATTACAACTTTGCTTTTATGTTATTTACTCTATATGAGTTATTTAAGAGGAGCCTGTGGAGTCACGTGGAGAGACAGGCTGACGAATGAGGATATAAAGGAGCGTTGTGGTGTGGATGTGGATGTGATAGGAAGCGTTGTGAGGAACACACTGAGGTGGTTTGGCCATGTGGAGAGGATGGAGGGTGAAAGACTGACGAAGAGAGTGTATATGAGTAAGGTGGAGGGTGGAAGAGGGAGGGGGAGACCGAGGATGAGATGGAGGGATGGGGTGGAGAGGTATATGAGAGAGGGGGGTGTGAGTTGGGAGCAGGGCAGTGAAATGGCGGGGGACAGGGCGACTTGGAGGCGATTTGTTTGTGGCCACCCCAAACGGGATTGAGGCGTCTGGCAATAGATAGACAGACTCTATATGGGCCCTCAAATTTCGGGGATAATTTATTGTCTCTCGTATGAATGATACAATAGACAATGTCTCCTAAGCTGATAGGCGATTTTTTTGCCTTTTTGTTGAATGCCTCCGTCATTTCTTCCTTGGACATCGATCATTGTTTTTTCACTCTATTATGTATGTCCTGGAATTCACGTAAACGGAGTTTAATCATCGTAGTTGTATATGGGCAGATTTTCACCTTTTAGAATTTCATATGGTAGTTTTTTATCTGTCCCATATATAATGAAATGTGGTGTGTCTCCTACAGACTTATTTATAGATCCATTAATTGATGCTTCTACTCTGGGAATCCAATTATCCCAGCTTGCATAACTTTCATGAAGAATGTGTCGTAGTACATCTAATACTTTTTTGTTTTGTCGCTCTGCTAACCCACTGGATGCTGGGTGATAGGCTAAAACATAACCTTTTTGTTATTGTATTGTTTACATATTTCTTCTAAGATATCAGAATTAAATTCACCTCCATTATCGCTTATTAGTACCTTTGCGGTGGTAAAGCGACATATTACATTATCTATTATTGCCTTTGCTACTGTTTCTGCTGTTTTATCCTTAACTGTGGCTAAAATTACATAACGGGAAAAATGATCCATTGTTACGTATAGGTATTGGTTATTATTGTATGATAACGGCGTCTTGAGTAATTCAACCGCAACAACGTCCCATGGTTGATGTGGTACAGGGTAATTACCTATGGGTGCAGGTGTGACTGGGTATCCTTTGTGTTTCGCACATGATTCGCATCTGTCTAAATGATTGTTTATATCTTTTCGTGATGATGGTCAGTAAAATAACAACTGGGCTTGTTTGAATGTCTTATCCTTTCCAGGATGTCCTGCATGTGGGCTATCGTGTATCGTTCGTAATACCTGGGGCATCATGTCATTAGGGACCACTAATTGTTTATTATTTTGTCGGCGTTTTGGTTGTCCTGAGTTGATCCTGTATAAGGTATTTTTGATTATTGCGAATTGTTCTATTGGTACATGTAGTTTGGGTAATTGTATGTCATATCCACCTTCTAACTTGTATATAACTTTAGACCATGTTGGATCACGTCTTTGTGCTTTCGCGATTTCATCATGGTTTGGGATGTTTCCTTTGAGATCTAATGTCGCCACATGAATTGTTTTCGGGTTCCTGGATAATGGATCAGCTACTAGATTCATTTTGCCTTGTATGTAATGAATGAGTACATTGTAGTTTTCGACTGGACATTTCCATCTTGCTCTCCTCCCAGAGAGGAATTTTTCTTTAAACATACCCACTAGTGGTTTATGGTCAGTGAATAAGTGAATTTCGTAACCATATACCAAATCCCGAAACTTTTTTAATGCAAAAACCACTGCAAGTGCCTCTAAGTCTGTAGTGGAATAATTTTTCTCTGCACCTTTTATTTGCCCTACCTTGCACCTCCTTTACAACTCCATCCATGTATATATTAAACAGCCATGGAGACATCACACAACTCTGTTTCAGTCCCACACTGAGATCAAAGAACTCGCTCAGCTCACCATCTACTCGCACCGTATCCTCACCACAGCACTCAACGATTTCCCCCTCCGCTCCATATATTCTTAATACCTTCCACATACCTTGCCTATCTATTCTGTCATAAGCTTTCTCCAAGTCCATGAAGGCAGCATACACCTTCCTTTCCTTCTCTAGATACTTCTCCACTAAACATCTTAGAACAAATATCTGATCTACACACCCTTTTCACTTCTTAAATCCCTCTTGTTCTTCTTCAACTAGCTCCTCTGTCATATGCCTAACCCTATCAATGAGTATTCTACCATATATTTTACCAGTCACACTAAGAATACCCCTATGGTTGCCACATATTTCTCTCACCCCTTTTCCTTTGTATAAAGGAACAATTATACCTGATTTCCAGTCCTCTGGAACCCTTCCCTCTTCCCAAGCCAATCTACACAACTTCCATATCCACTCCACAACACTCTCACCCCCATACCTAAGCATTTCTGAACAATCTCTCTCTCTTTCACTTCATCATTCACTCCTCTCACATTCCATGTTCCCACCCTAAGAATGTCCTTTGTCCGTTCCTTAGTCGTCAACGTATGGTCCGTCCGGGTCCGAGGCGCTTAATTCGCTTTTTTAGTTAGTTCTTTTTACGGGGTGGGGCACTAATCCACCACCAACCCTTTTAGTCGCCGCGTACAACAAGCAGGGATACTGGGGGAGTATTCTTCAAACCCCGCTACCCCCAGGGAGCTCTAATGTGGGGGTGGCTCTAATGAATGAGGGTGAGATTTGGAAGATTCCGGTGTTCCTGTTTGCTGATAATACAGTATTGTTGAGTGAAGATGAATGGGAGTTGCAAGGTTTGGTGAATGAATTTGGGACAGTGTGTAGGAGGAGGAAGGTGGGACAGTGTGTAGGAGGAGGAAGGTGAAAGTTAATATAAACAAAAGTAAAGTTATGGTGTTTGAGAGGAATGAAGTCACAGAGTGTGCAGTGAGGTTGGATGGTGAGGATATGGAGAATGTGAGTGCATTCAAGTGCTTGGGTAGTGTGATGAGTAAGGATGGAACTTTGGGGGATGAAGTGCGTGAAAGGGTACAGCAAGGATGGAAGGTTGTTGGTACACCGAAAGCAGTGATGAGAAATAGGGAGGTGAGTATGGAAGTTAAGAAGTCACTGCATGATAGTATTGTGATCCCTACCCTGACGTATGGAAGCGAGGTGTGGACCTTACAAGAGGGGAACAAGTCAAGAGTGAGAGTAGTGGAAATGAGTTACTTGAGAGGAGCATGTGGAGTGACATGGAGGGACAGGTTGACGAATGAAGAAGTGAAGGGACGTTGTGGGGTGGATGTGGATGTGGTTGAGAAGATTAGGAGAAATACACTGAGGTGGTTTGGTTTGGACATGAGAAGAGAATGGAGAATGAAAGATTGACTAAGAGGGTGTATGTAGGTGAGGTGCGACTTGGAGGCGTTTTGTCTGTGGCCACCCTTTGCAGGATTAGGGCGTCGGGCTATAGATAGATAGATAGATAGACCTTTTATTTGTCTGCTGGCAAATGCAATTGGTTGATTCTTTCCTTTCTTATCTTCTTCCATCAATACAACCCCTAATCCTTTAAAAGACGCGTCTGTGCAAGTAAGAAATGGGTTTGTGAAATCCGGATAGGGTAAACATGGTGCATTTGTAAGTTTATCTTTTAATTCGTTAAATGCTTGTTTTTGTTCTTCTTCCCATTGGAATACAGCAACTTTTTTGAGTAGGTGGAATAGAGGAAAGGCTATATCAGAGAATTGTTGTATAAATGACCTAGAATCCCTAGCTAGACCTAAAAATTGTCTAACTTCGTCTATCGTAGTTGGTTCTGGGAAGTCTCTCACTGCCTGTATTTTATTATCGGAGGTGTGAATACTTTCAGCATTTAGTCTGTGGCCTAAAAATTTTATTTCCTTAGAGCAAAATTTGCATTTAGAAAGCTTAATTTTTAAACCAGCGTCACCAAGCTTTTGTAAGAGTAGGTCTAATTTCTGGAGATGTTCTTTTATATTGATAGTTGCAACAATTATATCATCAAGATAAACGAATATTCCTTGTCCTAGATTTCCGGACAATACTTAATTCATCAGGCGCTGGAAAGTACCTAGTACTGTCTTCAGTCCCATTGGCATTCTCCTGCGTTGATAATGTCCTGTATTTGTGGAAAAGGCAGTGTATTTACGTGACTCCTGATCTAATGGAATTTGATAGTATCCATTTAGCAAATCTATTGTGGAAAATACATTATTTTCTGGTCCAATATTCTGTAGGATGTCACTTAACAATGGCATGGGAAACCGGTCTGGGATTGTGTGATTGTTTAGTTTACGGTAATCTACTACCGCACGCATTTCTCCATTTTGATTGAGAACGAAAAATAATGACGCATTCCACGGGGAGACTGATGGCTCAATAATTCCCAAGTTTTAACATTTATACTTTCTCTGTCCATAGATTTTATCTTACTTGTCACTCCAGCTAAAACTATTTCCATCACGGGGGTTGGACATTTTTCAATATTAACTATAGAAGTCCCCTTTTTCTACTGTACTTCCCCATTCATGTGATTAATTAGGAATATCTGAGTTTGCCCATCGTTATTCATCTGACATAATACGTTTTCTACTGACAATCCTTTAATTTACATAATTCTTCCAAGAAAAGAACAGTACTTTTCTTTAACTTGCTCTTTATGGTTACGCTTATGTAGGAGTTAGGAGGAATAACTAAATCATTGGTGAGATGGGCAGGAAAAACTGATGTCAGTACCGTTACCACGGTCTCTAGTCCTGGAGGCTGGGGGAGGGGGGATAGTGTGAGTGGATCTATACACTCATCTGTTTGTTTAAGCTTTTAATATTACCGATTCTTTTTGGTTCTGTTTTACTAATCGGTGAGGACTCTGATGGTATTTCTTTTATGAATTCATTATCAAACTCTATTCCATTCATTTGTGGGAGTAAAGTTATTTGCTCTGTTCTCATGCATCTTAAGCCCAGCAACATATTATCAGCTTTTATTGCTAAGTTTTCAACAATAAAAAAAAATGCAGGAACTGGTCTTGTAGTCTCTGAAAAAATTATGTATAACCGTATCATACCTTCTACTGCAATTTGTTTGTCATCTACTGTATATAAGTCTAAATCAGATTCTTCCAGCAAAGTTACTTTCTTCGTATTTCCAAAAATTCTATCTATTTCTTCTTGTGTTATTAAGTTCACTGGAGAGCCTGTGTCTAAAAATAAGGAAACGTTTTGATCCTCACATACAGCTGGTATCAAGATATACTTACTTCCCAACATGCCTCCAATGTGAATTTTAGACTTGCTTTTCTTTATGATTGATCGTTTTTTGTTGTGACTTGGCCTTCCCCCGATTTGAAAATGGAAACTATTTTCTCTACTGTCTTACAATTGCTGGTCCAATGCCCTTGGGACCGATGATGTGTACAGCATGGATCATATCCTTGTGTCTTTTGTTTATCTTCTTTTGCTTTGATAAAGCAGTCATTCTTTGTGTGTCCTGGGTTACCACAGTAATAACATAGAATGGACCTATCTCCCGACTGTGATCTGCGAGATGACTTCCCATATATAGTGGTATCTGGCACGAGATCTGCTCGGACTGCGCGGAAACTTAGGTGGCCTAGTGTTTGAGAAAGCTGCCTCGAAGCGTTTGGTTGTTTGTTCTGTCTATTTTGGGTCGCGATCGATTTTGTTCTCTGTTTGGGGTAGTTGTAGCTGTTTTCACAGCTGATACTGTCTCTCGCACTCTCATCGTACTAGAATGTGATTGTGTTTCGGTCACCCCTGCTTTGCTACAATACATCTCTACCTCGTTCATTAAGTCTAGCAAACACATACGTGGGGTGTACTGGTCTTGGCATTTTGAGTATCCTATCAGGTAATTTACACAAGGCTGCTACACAACCAATGATGTCTACGACAAGGTCTGGTGACATCTTTCCATCTTGTGTTATCCAGTTTGAGATTTCTAAAGTAGCTAATAATGTTCTTTTAATGGTAGAGACATCTGCTGTTATTTCACTTAGCACATGATTTGTAGTGTGCTCCCTTACAAGATCCACAGTCTTATGTAATTCTGGCATTGTACCTGGCAAAAAGTTAATACCTCCAGAAAATTTCTTCAAGAATTCTGTTTTAAACTCATCATACGTCTTAGCCCTCAGGAGCTTATCTGACTTAAGCAAATCTCCTGCTGGGCATCTCTCCTGATTAATCCACGAGGAAAATATTGCAATTTTTTCTTGTTCATCCGCTATGTGCCTTTTTACGAAGATCTGTTCACACTGATTGACCAATGAAATCACATCAATGCGATCTTTTTCTGTGCCTGAGAATTTTGGGATGTTTTTATCCTCATGATAAATGTAAACATGAGGTGGGGATGTTTGATTTGTGGCATTGCCTGCGGTGTTCATTTTGGATGGTTGCTTTGTCGAGTTCACTTGGAGTTGTTTATCATTATGTGAAGGAATAGTGGAATATGTTTTCCCTGAGCGGTGAACTCTGTTAAGTAAATTTGCATAGACATGCAAGTCAAAGTCCTCACTTACTACATCAGAGGGAGTTTCCCAAGAATCATCATTATCATCTAGAAATTATGTATTTGTCTCTTTGTCTTTAGTTGTGTGGGTGTGTTGTCCTGTTGTTCTCCTAATTGTGGATCTGCAGTGGCCGCTAACTGTGTATCATCTGTTACTAAGACAGGTGGAGGCAAAAATATTCTGGTCATATCACTCAGCTAAAATGAACTCATGTTGCTAGGGTATAGTGTTATGAAATACTTGTTTTAATTATGTCCTAACGGAACAGATGAGTGAATGAGTTGTAATAAATGAAAGATAATAAGTGTATAAATCTATATATAAAAACAAGTAAAGGAGGTGATTGTACCTAATTTAAAGCACTAAGAAGAAATAAGTGAAGTATAATTACACTCACTTGATACAGATGATGTCACTCGGAGCGCCTTGTTGATAGAGATGTCACTCTCGGAAGGTAAATGCAGAGTTGATAGAAGATCTCCCTCTCGATAATTCTAGGGCTGTATTGATGGACGATATTATTCCAGAAATTCCATGGCTTGGTGATCTCAGTGTTGATTGCAGTGCGAATTAATCTCAGTGATAGAAAATTTTACCATACAACGTCCAACTCCCTCTCAATAGCTGTTGGAAATAAATGAGTATGAGTAGGGATGTGTGAATAAGAATGAGTAACGAACAATGGGTGAGAGGTGCATGGTGTCAAACACAGGATGACTGACTTGGCATTGGTTCAGCACACAAATGGTGACGTCGACTTCCGACACTCTGGTAGCTGTGGTGAGTAAATGAGTAGTAATAAGTAACCTGAGTGAGGAAAGGTGAGTAAGATGAGTTGTGAATATGGGCTTGGTATTTGCTGTCGTCGTTTTGACCTTCTCGCACTCCTGCGTCAGCGGTGGAGGTTGGGGGGCGGTTGGAGAGAGCGGTGGGGGTCAGGGGATGTTGCTGTGTACTTGCTTTTCGCTTGCTTGTTTTGTTTTTCTTTCTCGATTAATTGTTGGTCCATTCTTCTTGTTATTTACTCGTTGCCACTACCTGTAGGTGCGTGTAGAAGATTATAGAGACGTCTCGTAGACTTGTTACTTGTAGTTAATCGTCGAGCTGTCTCGTAGTTTGTGACTTGTAGCTTGTATTTTGTAGGTATTCACTGTAGATTTGAAGACGACGTTCGTACTTCTGCTGCCACCAACTATATATGTGAATCTTGAGTTTGTAATATGTTAATCTTGAGATTTGGTTCTAGTTATCGTGCAGTCGATGGTAGAAGTTAAAGATGGATACACGGAGTTGATCTTGATTTATTATCTTCAAAGAAAAGTTTAAGTTGAGCAGTGTATGTATTACACAGGAACGTAATTTACTAGCTAAGTCTCGTTGGACCCCTCTTCATATTTCCTCTCTCCACAACCTTTCAGTTCTATGGCTAGCCCCTTTCTGCTCTCTAACTCTTTCATCCTGCCCTAGGAGAGCTAGTGTCACGTGTGTAAAACATAGGTGTGAGTTCTAGAAGCTTGTGTGTGTCTGTGTGTATGTAGCACATCTGGTGCCCACTGGCATTCTTTTGGTTACGTCTTGCTGAACTCCTGCTGACATATTTCCTGTTCCTACACCTAGCCTTAACTGGTGTTCCTATGCTATCTATTACACTGTCTATCTATCTATCTATTTATCTATCATGCTATGAGTTGTATTATTATAATATGGAGTCCTGACAGGGAATAAGTTCCAAAGTGCCATAGTACAACGAAGTAAGTTGTATTGGTAACACTCACTTTAATCTTAATCAGTTAAAAAATACAGGATGGTCCATATATAACCGTTTTCTTATATTCTGACAAGCGATTATTATGCGCTGTGGGGGCGGTTCAGTCAGTGTTGTAAGTGTCTGTCCTGCATCATTTACTCATTCCCTACCCCCCACTGCCACACTCACCCACATCAGCAGACTGAGCTGGCCCCACAAGACAGAAGGTACCAGTACCTGAGTTTTTAGTGGATCGTTATTTATGGGTCATTCCGTAGAATGTTTATAAATACTGGTAAATTCATTCAAATTTATATCAGTTTCATCACATTAATATGCGAAATAATCTATGATGATTGTCTTATCTGCTATTAATAGTCGACTTCCATTCAAATTCCGTCAATAACATGCTAAGCAGGCAATACTACAAGTCAGTAAAAGTGTGAGCACGAATAGAATGTCTCAAAGTCTGGCAGATTCATCTCAATTTATATTAGCTAAACCGGATCAGTCAGACAATTATTGCTCTCTCTCTCTCTCTCTCTCTCTCTCTCTGTTTGTGTATTTATGCATGCATGTCAAAGTCAAAGTCAAAGTCAAATGTTTATTTAGCCATAGAGATTACAATAGTTGACATAACACCTAGTCTACTAGCGGCTGAGCCTTTTGAGAGTCCGGGAACTCTCTTTAAAGGCATCTTGTTTTCTTGCACTTTTGTAAACATCAATTGTCTAGTAAGGCTAAGACTACGATTTGACTAAATCAGCTGTATGACTTTTAAGTAATAATGGTCATCCCCGAATGACAATAGTTTAAGATTTTAATAAAGGGTATATACAAGATAGCACTACAACAAAACGGAGGTAATTTTATATTAATACCAGTAATAATAGTGATAATAATAATAGCTACCACAATAACAATAATAATAATAAATAATAATAATAATGAAAGTCAACTAATTTAAAGAATTAGTACTTTGATAGTAAGTAGGATTTATAAGCAAATTTGAAAGATACATCCTCGCTTAGTTCCCGAATGGCCATTGGGATACCATTCCAAACTTTGGGTCCCTGATAAGTGATATGTGACTGGGACTGGTTGAAGCCATGAGCGGTATTTTTAGATTACAGTTATTTCAGAGATTATACCGATCATTCATATTAAAATCAAAGTAACTGTTAAATGACAGGCTGTGCAGAGACTTGTAAACAAACAAAGCAGTGCAGTAGGACTTTATATCAGGCAATTTTAAGATACCCAATTTCTTGAAAGATGAATTAGTGTGGTCATATTTGCGTAAGTTTTCCATTATACGGACCGATTTCTTTTGGGCTATAAATAAGGGTTTAGCTGTGTCTTAAAAGCACCACTCCATACATTGTTACAATAAAACAATAAAGGAAAGATCAGCAAGTAATAAATGAGCTTAAAAGACCGTGTTGTTAGTTGATTACGAATTTGGTACATGATACCACGCTGTTTGCTAATCTTTGTATGGAGATACTGGATATGTAAATGCCATGACAAACGTTCATCAATTATAACACCAAGGAATTTTATACTGTCTACTCTCTCAATTGACTGGGCACCTATGTAGATGTTGGGTTGATTTGCAGTGCTTTGTTTCCTTCTAAATATAATGTAATGAGATTTGCTTACGTTTAGCGTGAGTTTGTTGCTTGTTATCCATTTTTTAATATCTGTTAGGCTGCTATTTACAACATTTGATAGTTCATTGAGATTTTGGTGGCTTGCATAAAAGGTACTATCATCAGCAAATAGTACTGGCTTCATATGTGAGGTAGCGTACACGATGTCATTTGTGTACAAAATAAACAAGAGTGGTCCTAAGACCGACCCCTGGAGAACTCCAGATTCTACTGGCATACAGGTAGACTGGCACTGTTTGTATTGCACAAACTGTTTGCGATTGGCTAAGTAGGAAACAAACCATTGATTGGAAGTGCCTCGTATACCATAGTGGTCAAGCTTCTTTAGTAATATAGAGTGATTAACCGTATCAAATGCCTTGGCCAGATCTAGAAATACACCCATAGTATATTTATTTTCATCAAATGAAGCCAGCACGTCCTTGGTGAATGACAGCAATGCACTCTCGGTAGACAATTTTCCCCTAAAACCAAATTGTGAATCAGTGATAATATTGTTGGTGGTGCAAAACTGAATTAACCTACCATAAACCAATTTCTCTATTATCTTACTGATTGCTGGCAGGATTGAGATAGGGCGATAATTGCTTAACAGCTTACGATCACCAGCTTTAAAAACTGGAATGACTTTGGCCAATTTCAACGTCAGGAAACTTTCCAGTCTCAAAAGATAAATTAAAGAGGAAGACAGGTACAGGAACTAGATAGGCCATTATTTCCTTAACCCGTCACGTCCCGAGGTTTTCCGCACCTCCGACATCCCCCAGTCCCGAGGTATTTTCGATTTTTTTTTTTGGGCTAAAACCTTCGCTTTTGGTGAGAAACATCGAAAATTCATAGAGAAATCGCTCACCTGAGGTTTAAAGTGCCCAATCCAGGTAGGAGTTCCTCCTTACCTGAGTGGGTTTTCTAACATGCTGGCACCAAAGAAAACGAGTTCTATGGGAGGGTAACTATTTTATCCACTCATAAACGGTATTTATTTATTTACTTGGTACGAATGTATATGTAGTATGACAGTATATTGGTTTTCAAGCAGTAATAAAGGTATTATAAGCATTGTTTCACTCACTAACTAATCACCATACCTGACCTATTTTTGCCACACTACCTGATCATTATTTCTGGCTGTTTCTTCTTCTAATGCTATGTAAACATTGTCCTCCACATTGTCATCGATTGGGGAATCACTATGGCCCTGAATAACTTTACTAGCCAGGTCACTGGTAACAGGTCCTTTGCCAAGGCAATGGCGTGAGGGGGGGAGGGGGGAGGTTATGCAGTGTAAGGCATTGTCCCTGCTTGGTATCTTGTACAGGAATAGAGGAAGGTGTCCCGTGTATACATACGAAAAATCATGTGCGAAAATTGAAAATTGTGCAAATTAGGTACCTTGCAATTGCACGACGTACTGGTACGTCGCCGGGACTGGCAAATGCAAATCGTGGTGACGTACCCATACGTCGTCGGGACGGGGCGGGTTAATGATGGACATGGGGATATCGTCATATCCGGGACCAACATTCCGTAGATTTTTTATAGTCTGAGTAACTTCATGTTCAGTAGTAGATGACAAAACGAATACACTGTCTCGCCTATTGCGTAAATATGAATAGAAATTAACCTCAGACTCTCCAACGGACTCAGCAAGTTTCTTACCAACACTGACAAAGTAATTATTAAAATGGTCAGCTACTTACTTAGGTTCATATACCTCATTATTGTTTACTAAATAAAAACAATTATTTCTTTGTCGTGAAGAAGGCTTATTAAGGATAGAGTTTATTACACACCATGTTTTTTTACTGTTACCTATATTTTCACTTATCTTATTTTTATAGTAATCTGACTTTGCCTTTCTGATTTTAGCTGTGATTTCATTGCGCAGTCTGCGATACTCTGCACCTTACGTAATGGGTTTCTTGGCACACTTTCTTTGAAGCGTGTTTCTTTCTCGGATCATCTGCCTAATATCTGCAGTAATGTAGGGCTTATCAGCATGTTTAGATTTAATTATTTTTTGTTTTAACGGAAACTGGTTATGAAATATATTAAAAATTAGATTAAAATTACAATAACCTACGTCTAGGTCTTTAGCACATAAAACAAGGTCCTAAGTCACTCGACTAATTTTTTCTTTAAATGTATTTATACTACTTTCGTTAAAGTCTCTGTACTGGAGGACAGTTTGTTCACCTTTCGGTAAATATGGTGCGGATTTGAACACCGATACAACAGGAAAATGATCTGAAATTTATTATATATAATATTGCTTGTGAAGCAGATTATGTAGTCATTAGTCCATATATGGTCTATTAGTGTGGCGGATGTTAAAGTTACGCATGTGGGTTCATTAATAGTGTTATAAAAATTATGAGAATAGCACATAGATAAAAGGTTACTGACATGTGGGTTTGTTCTACTTTAAACAGGTCGATATTAAAATCACCCCCGATGTAACAAGATTTACCTTCCGAGCTGACTAAATCAATAATGTAGTGAAAGTCGTCAAAGAACCTTGCGATATTAGTGTTTGTATGTATCTATATGTGATTGTGCATGTATGGTCTCATATACAGGGTGTCACCTACCAGCTGTTCTCCACCTCCGACATCCCTCTCTACCAAAAGATGTTTATCCACATGGCCTACAACTCCTACACAGACTCAATGAAGCTAGCAGCCGAGGGTAGCTACGCGTACATAGGGTTCAAGACACCCCTCACGTTCCAGATGATTCTCCACAACAACAAACCCAACAGGAGACATGACCTTCATGTGGCGCCGGAAGAGTCGTTCCCTGGGGGTTATGCTTGGGCCCTGCCTAAAGTGAGTGGATACTTTATTAATG
Organism: Coenobita brevimanus; assembly: GCF_032717465.1. NCBI lineage: Eukaryota > Metazoa > Arthropoda > Malacostraca > Decapoda > Coenobitidae > Coenobita > Coenobita brevimanus. The sequence goes on from NC_137009.1 coordinate 8,552,153, forward strand.
TTTTGGAGATTTAGGGAAGGATTATTTGGGCTTAGGCTATAAAGACAGCAAACTCAATAGGAGACTTGACTTTCATGTGGCAACAAAAGAGTCATTTCTCAGGGGCCTTGCTTGGGGCCTAGCTGAAGAGTGGGTTTAGGATTTAGGACTTTATGGAAGGTAAAAGAATTCTGGAGGCTTGGAAAACAAACCCAGTGGTAGACATAGGTTTGACAAAGAGTTGGAAGCATCCTTCCTTGGGGGTTAAGCCTCGACCCTGCCTAGAGTAAGTGTTCTTAGAATTTTGCATCGGGGGATTATAAGGTAGAAAGTGTTTAGGTTTTAAAGATTTTGTGGTTTATAAAAATTTCAGGGTTTTAACGTGGTATAACGTAGAGGTGACGTAACTGGAGATTATATATGATTACAAGGCGACAGTATGGAAAAAATGGGGATAGATTAGCGACTCTCTTCAGTTGATGTCAGAGTGTAGCAATCTGTACAGTCAACCAAAGAAGTATCGGCCCTCTTACGGCAAGTATCATTCCGAAACATTGTGATATATGGGGCACCGTCTGATTGGTAATTATTAATACTCGAAATCGCATATAGCCACTCATTAGGCCCATGATGTACAGGGACCCAGTGTTTCTGCCACACTGTGACATTTGCCTAGACTAACAAAAAGGACCCTTGCACTCGTCAGTGTGCTGCTTTTTGCTTGCATGTTCATAGCCAAACTTGGGTAGAGATATGACAAGACTATACACTACCAAGCACTGCCACATATCAGTTCCTGCCTTTATCTCTCTGCCTGTGGACATGTTTGCCAGATGTAAAACAATGGTAGCTTCCATTGTTGCATTTGTGGTGGTGCCCTACCTTCAGTAGGCTTTAATTCTCCTCTGTGGTGTTCTTGTGTGTGTGATGATGGCCCCACCAGCACCCAAGAAATGCAGGAGGAGGGTTTTGACTCTGGAGAAGAAGCATGAGATATTGGGCAAGGCTGATGTGGGCTGGCACTCTTCACACAATTTGCATGAATTTGACTTGCCCCACTCAGCTTTGTCTGATATCATAAACTCATGGATCAATCTGACTCAGTACAGACAGGACTATGGCGATACCACTAGGAACGGCAACATGAAGATGATGTCCCAGCTCTGCTACGCCATCATCGACCAGTCAACTTTAGTTTGGTCCTGCTAGCAAAGGGGTGCTGGCATGCCTGTACATGGGACCCAGTTGAAGACTGCAGCCAAGAAGTGTGCATGCCTACATAATGTGCACGATTTCAAACCATCCAAGGGTTGGCTTTTCTGGTTCAAACTTCGACATAGACTTACTGATTGTAAGGCACAGAGCGATGCATTGGACACGATAATGAAGGATGTTGAGCCATTTCACCAGAAAGTGCAATGCTTGTTCGAGAAAGAGGGCCTTGCTCTCGCTCAGGTTTACAGTGCTGATGAAACTGGCCTGTTCTTCCACTCCATGCCCACGAACACCCTGGCAGAAGAGACAGAGAAGACTGTACTTGGTCGGATTTTGTCCAACCAATGTGTCTCAGTGTTGTGCTGTGGCAGTGACAATGGGATGCACTACCTCAAACCTGTTATGGTTGGGCATGTAAAACAACCACATTGTCTCTGTGGGTTGATGGAGAGCCTGCCTATTGCCTGGTACCTTTCTGTGATGGCCTGGTCTACCGCAAAGATCTTCAGAGATTGATTCCACAGACACTATCATGGAGGTTATCCATTATCAGATGAAGGAACTTGGTATCCCCCGCAGCCAGGTGAAGGCTCTCCTGATCCTCGACAATGCCCCTGCGCATCTGTCGAAGGAGGATTTCATTGCTGATTACGGCTGTATTAGGTGCATGTTTCTGCCACCTAATACAACTGCTCTCATTGAACCAATGGACCACGGTGCTATCGTGGCAGCCAAGAAACTGTACCATCGAAGGATCCTCAACGAGGTTATGGTGGTGCTTGAGGATGAGAAAATGGGTTGACACACATGGGGAGTGGACCTTGGACAATCTGCAGTCTTTTCAACATGAAGTCTGCAGTGTTCAACTGGGCCAATGCTTGGTAGTCTCAAACAATACATTGGAAAATGGTTGGTCTTGTTTCATTCCTGGATGCGAGGCCGGCCATGACTCTGGAGGATTTTAAATGGATGATTTCCCCCTTTAGCAACAAATCGCAGGTGGGTATGTACACGTTGACGACGTGAGGGATTGGCTGAACGATGGCAGCAGCTCTCCAGGTTATCAGACATTGTCTGATGAGATCACTGCTGCTGTCTCTGCGAGGCTGACAGAGGAAAGCAAAGAGAACGAGGATGAGGACCCAGACTCTGGCCACCCTGCCACTCAATCACTACCTTGTCTTGGTGCCCTGCAGGCCAGCATTGAGCAGGTGCTCGGATATGTTGAGCACCTTCATTGGAAGAGGGAGTTGGCGCCACTTAAGCTGGCTATGGATCTCTGGACAGTCAGGGATGCTGTCATCCTCTGACAAACTTACCGCACCTGTCATCAGACAAAGATCGACTCCTTTTTCAAGCCCGCCACCCCCACGAGTGCCAGCCTCTTCTCCCCAGCACGAACACCACCACCACCCACTTGATCCCACTCTTCATTCTCGGACACAAAACTGAGCACATCAAGAAACACTGAGCCACTGTTAGACATGAGCTAGTGGCTGTCTTGAGAGTCTTGAGGGGGATAGGGCTCCATCACCTTACAGCACGTCCCTGCTCATTGGCCAGCTTCAGCAGGTGGAGGAGGAAGAGAAGTTCTTTGACCTTTGTTAGGAGGCTGTGTTAGCAGCTAGACCACATAGGATACCTGTACGCCTGCAGCAACCTTGCAAGTTACGACATCTGTCTGCCATTCACTGTTTTTGCATTGATTTCTTAGTGTTTAGGATAACATTGCTTATTCCAATGTGTGTTTTAATGTCTAAAACTAGCCAAAAGACTGCACTACACTGCCAAAATAAGGAGGGGTATTATGCATATTGGTAATGTTATTTGTTTTCATTTTTTGTTGTTTATGCATTGTTTCCTTAGTTATTAGGATTATATTGCATATTGTAATCTAGGTTATGATGCGTAAACACAGCCAAAAGACCTCAGAACACTGTCAAAATTAGGGAGGGTACTGCACATGTAGGGTGGGTATGGGTATAGGTAGGGTATTGGTACAGTTAAGGATATCGCTCCTTATCCGGACATTCCCCATATCTGGTCATGCCTTTGGCTCTATTATGACAGATAATCGAGGGATTAATATATACAGTATATATATATATATATATATATATATATATATATATATATATATATTAGGAGGGACACAGGGCTCTCAATAATTCTGACGAGCACTGTATATATATATATATATATATATATATATATATATATATATATATATATATATATATATATATAAGTGATCCCTGCAATATCCGATGTAATAGAACCAAAGGCATGTCCGGATAGTGATACTTTCCGGATATTGGGCCCCAGCCTCCTGGACTTGTACTTATGGACCCTAACTCAGAAAAGCACTTATACAACTCCCTCTGGACATGCATAGCACCTATTTAAGACCCAAATCACACCAATAAGGGACATGAAAGACTGAAATAAATGCAAAAAAAAACAAAAAATGAGATTTTAGAGGTGAGTTTATACAATATTAAAAATTCGGGGTACTTACAAGTCCCTGGCTCCTGGACTGGTTTGAACCACCAGTTTGCAGTCCACAGTTAATCCTTTGCACTCTAAATTCTGATTTCTTAACACTGCACAACACTGTAAATTCCCGTGTGTTCTAGTGGCGAGGTATTGCAGTTTATTCACTGTTTATTCACCAAAAACGAGCACCTGTGGTTTGCATTGCTATAAGCATCTGCTCTCGATCGGAGTTAGGCTGTGGCTGTTGATGATGGCTGGGTAACAGAGATGCCAGATTGCAACGGCCACATTACCAAACTCCTCAATTTTCAATACCATTTCTAACTTTCATTACCAAATTCGTAAAGCTAGCATCTATTCTTCACTAATTATATACACAAGTGGAAATACATGTAATCAGTCTTCTTATAATTAACAGCATGTTGGTTATTATCACGCTATATATGCTTCCAAATTAATAAGAGAGAGCAAACAATTCACCATCTCCATCCTGTGTATCCTCATACATGTGAAAAATCCATTTGGTTTTGTATTATTCTGATTCATTACCAAACGAATTTTTCATTACCAAATTGACCCACATTTGGAAATGAAAAATACCAAATGGCAACCCTGACAGGGGAGGGGGGGGGGGAGGGGGGAGGAAGGATGGGGTGAAGGGACCATGGTGTAACAGCTGTTTGGCACCATGCAGTAATTTCAAATTACAGGTGGGAAAAAAGTCGGATTTTTAAAAAAAAATTTTTGTGGTTTTTGGCCCATTTTGGGGAATATTGGATCCCGGGACAAAAATGTCCAGTTATTAGGGATGTCCAGAAAATGGCCGTCCGGATATTGGAGGAATTACTTATATATATATATATATATATATATATATATATATATATATATATATATATCATCAGCCGTTTGAGTGTCCACTGCCGGATCAGCCTATCCCGACCAAAGTGGGGACAATATACTGTATATATATATATATATATATATATATATATATATATATATATATATATATATATATATATATATATATATGTATTTCTTCCAGCACCTTTCCTACTTCTTTCATTTTAAGCTTCACTTCTGCCTCTATTCTTCCATCCACAGCAACATGTGACCCTAGATACTTAAAACACTCTACCTGCTCAAGCATCTCACCATTCAAAAATATATTCATCCTCCTACCATCTACCAACTCGTACACTTCATTATTTTACTGTTACTTTCATTTACTCACAATTTCTTCCTTTCACACACTTTCCAAACTTCTCTACCAACTGTTTCAATCTCTCCTGTGAATCAGCCACCAGTGCAGTATCATCAGCAAACAGCAGCTCATTCAGATTCCACCATCAGCATTCACCAGACTCAAACCTATTTACATGAAAACTTTTCACTTCTTTTAGCAACCTATCGTCAAGTCCATACAATCATAAAGCCTCCGTGTCAGTTCTATCGTACGCTTTTTCTAAATCAATGAACGCCCAAAACTCATCCTTACCTTTCGCTAAATACTTTTCACACACCTGTCTCACAGCAAACACCTAATCCACACACCGGTCCTTCTCCTAAAGGCGCCCTGCTCATCTCCTATCACTCCAACTGTACTGTTTCTCACTCTCTTAATTAGCACTACCATACACCTTACTTACAACATTCAACAGCCTTATACCCCTAAAGCTAGAACATTCATACTTATCACTCTTACCTCTATACAACGGAACCAATCAAGCACTTGCCTAGTCAATTGGCAACATATCTTTCACAAAGCACACATTCAACAATCTCAACCCCTTCACGCGCAGATAAGTTTTTAAGTTTTCTGGGATATGACACGTGGGCTTTTCTCCCCTACCCCCTGGCCGCTGCGCACTCTAAAAATGTGTATTCTCGGTTTATTTTCACCACCCAAATATATGCATTTTGCCACAAAGCCCACATATTCCTATTCGTTGATGTTTGTTTTACACGATTAAAAAAAAAAAAAAAGCACACTACACATTCATTAGGGCCCTCGGAATAAATATTTGGGATCATAGTTTTCAATAACCCACATTATAATTCGAATGTTTACAAATCAATCCTTATATATTATACCATCAGTCGAAAGAGAATTTTATTAGCTTTCGAATGGGGGGGGGGGAGGTCCCAGTTTGATACGAGGTATGGTCTTTGAGCAATAAATGAGAAAGTAAAATCCATTTTCGACAGAAAACAATTTTGTTCTTCAGAGAGGGTTTGTGAGGAACTTTTCTCAGCACCGTTATGTTTTTATTTCATCATCCAATGCACAATTTCTCTTTCATATCAGTAATGAATGGTGATCCTAGGGCTCATAGTTTTCAAGAAAAATGCAAAAAACTACGGCGTATTTTGTCGCGCCCTGACCCACCGTCAGCTGTGCTCCCTTATGTTATTTTCCCATAGCACGCTAACACTTTTATGCTTGCTAGCTACGCTTTCTTTGGTTTTATACCAACGACTATTTTATATAATTACTTCTGTTTTGTTTCTAGTCCTCGCAGAAACACACATGAACACTAAACCTGTTGCTAGCAACTGAAACTGATGCTGTACTTCCCTGTCATATGTTGAGGTAAATAACAGTATATATGTATATGTAAATATACTGACATAAATAGAGGTAAATAGATAAATAAAAAAAGAATACCACATACTTCTCCAGTGGCGATGATCTTCCTGCAGGACCACATCGGTTGGGAGGTGAGGAGTTTTGTACTGTGTGTGTGTGTGTGTGCTCCACTAGTGAAGGTATCGCTTGGTATGGTACTGGTCGAGACAATCACCCACGCACAGCAGCACAGGACACATATTCCTTGTGTCTTTCCTCACTCCCAACTTGAAGCACAAGGTACACCTGAGCCTCTTCTTGTCAGGGATCCTCGCCCAGTGTTGGCCAAGAGTGCTATCCAACCTCACATCGTCATCAATCACCTGGCGACACTTGGTTGGATACCCTTGTGCTCTGTGGTCCTGTCTTGCGGGAGCTGCATGCCCAGGCACGGGTTCTCCCGACGGACCAGCAACTGGAGGTGGTGGCGGTTCTGGCACCCCTGATGGGCCTCCTGCAGGTGGTGCTGGTGGTGATGCTGGCACCTGTGATGGCCCTGCTTCTGATGGTGCTGCTGTGGGGTCTTCTGCAGGCTGTGCTGATGCTGGTGGTGGCTGGGCCCATCCTGGCGATGGTGGTTGTGCCTGCTCGGTGCCAGGTGATGCTGGAGCTGGCCGACTGGTAGGTAGGTCTGGGGCATGGTGGGGTGTGTGTTCAGATGCGGGCCAGTCCTCTTTGTGGAAATGCAGAAGATTGTAGATGATCTGCTCCACAAATTCCAGGAAAGTTACTTGCGTGTGTCTGTACTTCTTATACAAGGCAAACACATTGAACACTGCCATTTGGATGAAGTAGAATGCGATCTTCTTCGTCCACTTGACAGTTCGGCGTTGGATGGGGTAGTACTGGACCATCTGATTGAAATGATCCACCCATGTACCTGTTGTACTCCTCCACAACAACTGGGTTGTGAACGACCTTCTCTACGTAGGTTGTCCGCCCATCATTACCCCGCACCATTCCTCGAACCCTCTTCGGAATGGTGTCCACAGTGTGGAAGGTGGACACCATGTTCACAATGCGCTTGTCCCTCCACAGTAGGACTAGTACATTGTTCTTGTGCCTATATGCCATGTCCCTCTCGGGCAGGCTCTTAGTCCTGGCGATGGCCTGCAGTTGGCATGGCACTCCTCTAGGCAGCCGTAGGGTCCCACACACTTAAAATCCTGCAGTGAAGTGTCTTTCACACAGGGCTACAGAATTGTAATAGTTGTCCGTGAGCAACATATAGCCCTGGTCTTTCAACGGTTCCATGATGCCTAACACGGTGTTCTGGATGGTATGCTGCACCCCCCCGTGTAGACCTCGAGGTTCCAGATGTAGCCCGAGGACGACTCAGCCAGCATATACATCTTGATTGCATACTTGTTGGGCTTCTGGGGGTTGTAGACGCGGAGGGACAGCCGGCCCTTCCACCCCAGAGAGCCCTCATCCAGGCTGAGCCACTCCTTGGGTAGGTATGCTGACTGGAACTGCTGAAGGAGGTACTCCATGACCGTGTGAATACGGATGAGCCGATCTTGGTTGTCCCAGAGAATGGTGGGTGACTTGAAGGTGTGGAAGTGCTTCAGGATGGTGTTGAAGTGCCTTCCACTCATCGCCCACTGGACCCTAGGGTAGTTGTGCAGCTCGGAGCTCTGCCGGTAGTGCCTGATGGTTGGCATGTGCATGACCCCCATGAAAAGACATAAGCCCAGGAACTTGGCCATCTCCTCTTCATTGCAGGAGAATCAGGCATCCAGCTGAGTCCCCAGGAATGTGGCATACTGGTTGGTTTCCAAGGTGAGGTATGACAACAACTCCCACGTGAAGAACTGCAGCGGAGTTGTTAGAATATCCACCTGGATCCCTGGGGAGCCAGTGAACGGCATGTGGTTTGGTGTGAATGGGTCACTGCTCCACCCAGGATCCTCTTCAGCAGCGGTGGCAGCGAGTCGGCCTGTTGACACCCTTCAGCCTGCCCTCCAACCCCTTGGACGTCCCCCGTGTCCAGGCAGCAGACCATGGCGCCCTCGTCTGGGAGGGGAAGCCTCAGACGAGGACGAGGACGAGACAGAGGGCTCTGAGGACACCAGTCTGTCCGGCCTGGCCGGCGAATATGTCACCATAGCATCCAGCACAACATAAGCGGGTGGAGAGGCCATCACAAGGAATGATGGCCCAGCTTCCGGTGACACTGGCTCACCAAGGGAGGCAGCAGGGCTTGGAGGTTGAGAGCCAATGAAGAAAGCGGTTGGACCAGCAGATCCTACAGGTGGGAAGGGTTTTCTGGTGCAGCCAGCCGATGATGGTGGTGTGGTATCCCGCGATGGAAGGTGTTAGGGCAGCTCCACTTGCTGACTGGATGGTGGAAGCTCAAACTCCTCCACCCCAGAATGGTCGATCTCAGTGTCGCTCTCCGACTCAACCTCATCAAGGGTCTTATGCCACTCGTGGTGTGTCAGCCCACGTTTCATCTTTGCAAGACTGCTGTCGTTGCAAGCCAACTGGAGAATAAGTTGCTGTCAGAGGGATTGTGGACCCTGTGGCTGTCCAATGCTGTGGTAGGAGTGTGAGCTGAAATAAAGGAGTCAAGATACTTTATTCACAGACAGCCAAGAACTTGGCTCAACACTGGCACAACACAAGGGTTCATGATACACGTGTATCTGCTTGAAAAACATTGTCTCCTACACCTGACTTAGAGCTTAGGTAGGGGCCACTAGCACGTGGTTACCTCTTTCATTTTCTTTGCACATTATACATAACCAAATCTATAATTTCTATGAGATACACAGTACATTTCACCAGTAACATGCAAATGGATGTGTTCTGTAAGCCATTAGCCTGTGCAGTAAGGTGTAGCAGACGGTGTTTCCCTTATGAGATTATGAGCACGTGGGTTATTTCCACATAATACATAGCCTAATCTATCAATATATGAGATACACAGCATATTTTACCAATAAAATGTAAATGCACATCCTACATAGGTCAATTACGTGGCCCATACCTGGCCGGTAAGGTGTAGCAGACGATGATTTCTAGAGTAGAAAGTGGTTTACTTTCACTTTCTTTTCACATAAAAAATAATAAAATATATCACTATGAGATACACAGTATATTACACCATCTACAATTACGTATCTCATGTTGCATTTCGCTACCTTTGTGCTAGTTCAGGTGTATGACACACATTCTTCATTACGAGCACATGGTTCAGTCTTTCACGTTATTTTCACATAATACATAGCATAATCTATCAATATATGAGATACACAGTATACTTCACCAATAAAATGCAGATCCTATGTAGGTCAATTATGTGGTCCATACCTGGCTGGTAAGGTGTATCAGACAATTTCTAGAGGAGCACGTGGTTCACTTTCTTCTCACATAAACAAATAACAAAGTATATCACTGTATGAGATACATGGTATATTTCACCAATAAATTGTAAAAGCACTTGTTCCTAACCTCGCGTTGCATGTCGCTACCTTTGTGCTAACTTGGATGAATGAGACGCACTCTTCCCTATGAGCAGTTGGGTCAGTCATTTACTCCTTCACATAAAACATAACCAAATCTATCAATTTGAGGTAAACAGTATATTGCACCACAACAAGTACAAGTACGTGGCCCTTACCTGTTCGCTAAGGTGTAGCAGCTGATGTTTCCCTTACCTGAAGACGCTGCAGTGTTTACCATTTTATTTCACAATACACATCATCAAATCCATCATTTTATGAGACATACAGTATATTTCACCATAACAGTACCTGAACATTCTCTGTATGTCACATCTACGATACCTAAGGTATCACAGACGATATTTTCCGACGAGCACGTGATGCAATGTTTACGTTCATCCACACAAACATACGATAAACATGTCAATAATACTCATGCTTTATTTCACACAGAAAGCATACAGAATATATATAACAATATGATAAAATCAAATACCCTATAAACCTCCTCTATTTTATCCCCTCCTGACATCGGCGTGCCATGACTGTAAGGCATATGTGACTCCCGCTCTAGCCAATGTTTCATCACATACACTCGTTGCACTATATTCCTATCTATTGCATAACACTATTCACTATATATCAGCACAAAACAAGGACTTCTTCAACACCTTGGCAACTATTCCAGTCAAGACAATGGCGTGTTGTCAGGTGGTTTCCTACCTCCCTCTGCTAAACGGTTCACCATGTCCTTCCTCAGTAGCTATTGCACAGTATATTCACCTGATTCCCTGTCACTATTATTCAATGGTTGAATACTCACATTGGGTGCAGGGTAGAGAGAGTGTAGTTGTTGGGACACGCCAAAAAACAGGGTAGGCCTAGCACAATCTTCGTTGGGCCAACGGCTGATAACAGCCAGGAATATTCACAAAAATCTAATTCCTTATTGCAAACACCAAATCTAATCGCAATAGTGTCCCAAAAGTAAACACAAGCACTATTGGTATAGTGGAATATGACGTGCATCACGGGACGTGGTAAACAGAGTACGATTTAAACTCCCAGCCACGTGCTACCTTCTCCCTCAACAGCTGATGCGGAACTAATCAACCTGGCTGGGCTGCCACACGTCTCAGACCCTGAGGTTGCCAAGTCATTATTTTGATGAGAGGTGTGGGAACTATGACGTGTTCAAAAATGATGCTGATTGGCCAAAAAAAATTTCTCTGATGAAGGTTTTTATGCTTTTATGATGACAAACACGTCGTCGAGTATAGTCGCAGACACGCTCAAATGACAACAAACACGTCATTGCGGGTGGATGAGTTAATAACCACTCAACAATAGTCGCTTCACCACCTTTCAGGCATTCCACAGTACACCCATCCATACCTGCAGCTTTCCCTGTTTTCATCTCCTTTACTGTCTCCTGCATTTCCTCCATTGTGATTAAAGAATCATTCAGCTCTCCCAACACATTTATTCCTCGAACCTTTCTATCTGCCACAGTCTGAGCCTCCCTTTCCTCCTCTACATTTAACAGTCTTTCAAAATACTTTGTCCATCTCTTCCTTACTGCATCCATCTGAATTAACATACTTCCATCCTCTGCTTTTACTCACACTTATTTCCCAGATTCTTCTTTTTGCACCCTTTTCACCTCCCTCCAAAACATTTTATTTTTTGAAAATTTTCAGTCAACTGCCTACCCCACCTCTCATCCGCTGCCACTTTAGCGTCACACACAGCCCTTCTCGTCCTGTTCCACTTTTCCTTATACCTCTCATATGACACCTCATCCTTCCTCTCCGGCCACACTTCATATGCACGTATCTTCTTAGCCACAGCCATACTTACTTCTTCGCACCAATATTCACTTCCTTTCTCACACCACTTCCCATTCTTCTCACACCACACACCTCCTCCACTTGCCCCACCACAACACTTTTAACTGCCATTTTCCTGATCTTTAACTGCATTCCACTCATCTTTCAGTTTCTCCTGATTCTCTATCATTTTCTCTTGTTTATCCAACCCACTCACTTTCAAAACCTCCCTGCCACACCTAACTCTCCTAGTTCTCACCCAACTCTTACATGCTCTCAACTTTCCCTCCATTAGGTAGTCATCAGACATACCTCCACCCTTCCCTCTCAAAACTCTCACATCCAACAAACTTCCTATTACATTCCTGGACACAACCACATAGTCCATCAATGCTCTGTCAACAACCCTTCCATCCGCCTGTCTTGCCCATGTACAGTATACTTATATCTTTCTTCTAAAACAAGGTATTTCCAATAGCCATTCCTATCATTCGTTCCCCATTTTCATATCTTCCAAGCACACCATGCATACCAACTACACCTTCAACTGCTACATTTCCCACTCTAGCATTGAAATCTCCCTTAATTACTACATTCACATTTACTCCATAACTCTGCAGACAATCATCAACATCATTCCAGGAAGTCTTCCTCTCGTCTGCATCATTTTCACTACAAGGCCCATATGCACTCACAAAAACCCACAACCCACGTTCATATTTCGCTTTCATCCACATCAGTCTCCAAATTTATCTTCCGCTCCCTGTCCATTCCCCCCATCTCTCTCTTTCGCTCCCTCTCTCTCTCTCTCTTTCTCTCTCTTGTTCCCCCTCCTTATTTATCTGACTCTTACTACTCTGCCTTCCTCTATAAAACCATCAGTTTTTTTTAATCTTAAAACCTTCCTTGGGTCATAAGACGAAAAAGATGAACACAGCCATCCTATTTGTTCTAGTTCAATCTTTCTTTCAACTTCAGAAAGACCAGGTACCTCTCATGCTTTTGAAGAGGGATTATTGGAGGTCCAGGAACTTCCAGTTTCAGCTTTCACGGACTAACACAATGTATTTGTGTGTCCTTGTTTAGTATCACCGTTGACCTAAAATGACCTTCGACCAGTGACCTCAAATGACTTCGGAGTCAACTTCACATAGCCTGTGTCCGAACTGGAGGTCATGTGAGTCTCCATGACAAAAATCGGGCAGCAAGGGTACCCGGCGTTGCCCTGGCCAAAAAGGCAAACACTCAACCGGCGACCTCATAAGAGTTCCAGATATGTAGGTTACAGCCAGGTAAAATGACAAAAGAGGGAGTAGTTCGTGAATAAACAAAGTGCCCCTTCATAGTATATATATCTATCTATCTATCTATTGCCAGACGCCTCAATTCCGTTTGGGGTGGCCACAAACAAATCGCCTCCAAGTCGCCCTGTCACCCGCCATTTCACTGCCCTGCTCCCAACTCACACCCCCCTCTCTCATATACCTCTCTACCCCATCCCTCCATCTCATCCTCGGCCTCCCCCTCCCTCTTCCCCCCTCCACCTCACTCACATACACTCTCTTCGTCAGTCTTTCACCCTCCATCCTCTCCACATGGCCAAACCACCTCAGTGTGTTCCTCATAACGCTTCCTATCACATCCACATCCACACCACAACGCTCCTTTATATCCTCATTCGTCAGCCTGTCTCTCCACATGACTCCACAGGCTCCTCTTAAATAACTCATTTCCACTGCTCTCACTCTTGACTTGTGTCCTTCCAACAATGTCCAAGCTTCACTTCCGTATGTTAGAGTTGGTATCACAATACTGTCATGTAGTAACTTTTTCACTTCCATGCTCACTTCCCTGTTTCTTATCACTGCTTTCAAAGAACCAGCAACCTTTCTTCCCTGCTGCACCCTTTCAAGCACTTCACCCTCCAAACCTCCATCCTTACTCATCACACTACCCAAGTACTTAAACGTACTCACATTTTCCAATTCCTCACCATCCAACTTCGCTGTACATTCACTAACTTCACCTCTCTCAAAGACCATCACTTTACTCTTCCCTACATTCACCTTTAGATTCCGTTTCTTACACACTCTCTCAAACTCATCCACCAAGCCCTGCAGCTCCCCTTCGTCTTCACTCAACAACACAGTATCATCTGCAAACAACAGTACAGGGAGTTTCCAAACACTGTCCTCTTTCACCAGGGCCACTCCAACATCCACTACCCTACCTTGTACCTCTTTTATTACCCCATCCATGTACAGATTGAACAACCATGGAGACATCACACATCCCTGTTTCAAACCAACTTTCAAAGAGAAAAATTCACTTAGTTCACCATCCACACGCACTGCAGCCTTCGCACCATCGCACATACTCTTCACAGCATTCAACAACTTCCCATCTACTCCATATATTCTTAACACTTTCCACAATCCTTGTCTATCCACCCTGTCATATGCTTTCTCCAAATCCATGAAAGCCGCATACAACTTCTTTCCCTTCTCTAGAAACTTTTCCACTAAAGATCTAAGAACGAATATCTGATCTACACAACCTCTTCCCTTCCGAAAGCCTCCCTATTCTTCTCCAACTAATTTCTCTGTTCTTTCCCTAACTCTGTCTATAAGTATCCTACCATACACTTTTCCTATTATACTAAGAAGACAAATGCCCCTATGATTACCACACACTTCTTTTACCCCTTTTCCTTTGTACAAGGGAATAATTATACCTGACTTCCAATCCTCCGGGACTCTACCTTCCTCCCAGGCCAATCTGCACATCTTCCACATCCATTCTACTACTATCTCTCCCCCATGCTTCAGCATTTCACCACACACTCCATCAATTCCTGGGGCTTTCCCCGATTTAACTTTCTTCATTGCTTCCATAACTTCTAGTATATATATATCTATCTATCTATCTATTGCCAGACGCCTCAATCCCGTTTGGGGTGGCCACAAACAAATCGCCTCCAAGTCGCCCTGTCCCCCGCCATTTCACTACCCTGCTCCCAACTCACACCCCCCTCTCTCATATACCTCTCCACCCCATCCCTCCATCTCATCCTCGGTCTCCCCCTCCCTCTTCCACCCTCCACCTCACTCACATACACTCTCTTCGTCAGTCTTTCACCCTCCATCCTCTCCACATGGCCAAACCACCTCAGTGTGTTCCTCACAACGCTTCCTATCACATCCACATCAACACCACAACGCTCCTTTATATCCTCATTCGTCAGCCTGTCTCTCCACGTGACTTCACAAGCTCCTCTTAAATAACTCATTTCCACTGCTCTCACTCTTGACTTGTGTCCTTCCAACAACGTCCAAGCTTCACTTCCGTACGTTAGAGTTGGTATCACAATACTGTCATGTAGTAACTTTTTACTTCCATGCTCACTTCCCTGTTTCTTATCACTGCTTTCAAGGAACCAGCAACCTTTCTTCCCTGCTGTACCCTTTCAAGCACTTCACCCTCCAAACCTCCATCCTTACTCATCACACTACCCAAATACTTAAACGTACTCACATTTTCCAATTCCTCACCATCCAACCTCGCTATACATTCACTGACTTCACCTCTCTCAAAGACCATCACTTTACTCTTCCCTACATTCACCTTTAGGTTCCGTTTCTTACACACTCTCTCAAACTCATCCACCAAGCCTTGCAGCTCCCCTTCATCTTCACTCAACAACACAGTATCATCTGCAAACAACAGTACAGGGAGTTTCCAAACACTATCCTCTCTCACCAGGGCCACTCCAACATCCACTACCCTACCTTGTACCTCTTTTATTACCCCATCCATGTACAGATTGAACAACCATGGAGACATGACACATCCCTGTTTCAAACCAACTTTCAAAGAGAAAAATTCACTTAGTTCACCATCCACACGCACTGCAGCCTTAGCACCATCATACATACTCTTCACAGCATTCAACAACTTCCCATCTACTCCATATATTCTTAACACTTTCCACAATCCTTGTCTATCCACCCTGTCATATGCTTTCTCCAAATCCATGAAAGCCGCATACAACTTCTTTCCCTTCTCTAGAAACTTTTCCACTAAAGATCTAAGAATGAATATCTGATCTACACAACCTCTTCCCTTCCTAAAGCCTCCCTGTTCTTCTCCAACTAATTTCTCTGTTCTTTCTCTAACTCTGTCTATAAGTATCCTACCATACACTTTTCCTATTATACTAAGAAGACAAATGCCCCTATGATTACCACACACTTCTTTTTCCCCTTTTCCTTTGTACAAGGGAATAATTATACCTGACTTCCAATCCTCCGGGACTCTACCTTCCTCCCAGGCCAATCTGCACATCTTCCACATCCATTCTACTACTATCTCTCCCCCATGCTTCAGCATCTCACCACACACTCCATCAATTCCTGGGGCTTTCCCCGATTTAACTTTCTTCATTGCTTCCACAACCTCTATCCTACTGATTTCTACCTGTCTTCTCACCTCCCTCCTTCTCCCAGCCATTCCCCAGCCACTTATACTCGCATTACTTCCATCCTCTACGTTCAACAATTCCTTAAAGTGTTCTCTCCATCTGCTCACTTTTTCTCCCTTCTCCACTAGTAATCTACCATGTTTATCTTTCACTCCCCTGCTAACTTCACTTCCACCCTGTCTTACTCTTTTCACTTCTCTCCAGAACATTTTCTTACAGTCCCTCCACTTTACACTCAAATTCCTTCCAAATTCCTGATCCACTCTCTTCTTACTCTCTCTTACTAATCTTTTCACCTCTCTCTTCCTTTCCACATATAACTCTCTCTTCTGCCTCTCAACTTCTTCCACGCCCCTATTTCTCATCCATTCATTGTATGCTTTCTTCTTTTGTGCCACAGCCTGTTTCACCTCTTCAGTCCACCACGCTGTTCCTTGCACCCCCTCCGTCTTCTCTTCCTTCCACACACCACATCACATGCTGCACATATTTCTTCTGTAAATATCTTACACACACCTTCCACGTCTCCCATCTGCTCCAATTCATATTTGCCCAATCGTTCCTCCACTTCTCTCTTATACTCTGCCTTTTTCTCATCCTCTTGTAACCTTTCCACTCTCCTTGCAACTACTCCTTCCTCTCGTCTTTCCCTTCTTCTATTCCTCCATCTTACTTGCATCCTAATTCTGGCCACCACCAAGTAGTGGTCAGAAAGGCCACTCCCCCAACCTCTATAAACTCTTGCATCCAATATAGATCTTCGCATCCTTTCATCCACACACACATAATCAATCATTGCCTTCCTTTCATTCAGTTCACCACCCACCCTTCTCGTCACTCGCCATGTATACCTGTGGATCATTTTATGCCTGAAGAGGGTATTGGCTATTACCAACCCCCTCCCAGCACAGATGTCCACTAACGCACTCCCATTCTCATCTATCTCAGCAGGCACATATATATATATATATATATATATATATATATATATATATATATATATGCCTCTGTGTTACAGTGGTAGAGTGTGCATTTCGCACGCTGATGAGCGCGGGTTCACCTCCCGCCATAGTTGTAAAAACTTTGGGAAGCGTTCACCAAGCCACTTGCTACTTTGGGGGACACAGGGGGTGCTGTGGTTGAACCAGTGTCGCATACTAGTATGCTTGCACCCAATCGGCTTAAGGTGGGCCGATTACACTTGGTTCACAGACTACACACACATCCAAAGCCACTACACCACTACAGTTAAACTTACAAGCACTTCTCACTCTACAAACAGTCTCTACCAGACAGGCTGAGCCACTTGGTTGAGATACACTGGCTGTATCGTCCCTGCTTTGGTAGGGATAGGCCGGTCCTGCGGTGGACCTCAGCGGCTGAGGATGATATATACAGTTATCCCTGTACTTTCTGGACGCCCACTTTCCGGACATCCCCACTTACTGGATATTGTGGGTCTGGACCTTCAGAACCAAAAAATGGCCAAAAAAAGAAAAAAATCTCTGCAAAATCCTAATTTTTTCCAACCAGTAATTTGAAATTGCCGCGCAGTGCCGAGCAGCTGTTTCACCATGGACCCTTCACCCCTTCCTTCCTCCCCCACCCCCCCTCCCCTGTCAAGTTGCCATTTGGTATTTTTCAATACCAAATGTGGGCCAATTTGGTAATGAAAAATTCGTTTGGTAATGAATCAGAATAATGCAATACCAAAAGGATTTTTCACATATATGAGGATACACAGGATGGAGATGGTGGATTGTTTGCATTCTCTGATTAATCTGCTAGCCAAAATAACGTGAAAATAATCAACATGCTGTTTGTTAATGTTGGCGTTGCGATCTGGCAACTCTGTTTCCCCGTCATCAACAGTTATAGCCTAACTCCGATCGAGAGCAGATGCTTATCGCAATGATAGCCACACATGCTCATTTTTTGTGAAAAAACAATAAATAAACTGCAATACCTCGCTGCTAGACGAGACGGGTATTTACAATGTTGTGCAATGTTAAGAAATTAGAATTTAGAGTGCAAAGGACTAGCTGTGGAGTGCATATTGGTGGTTGAAACTGGCGGTTGAAAGTGGCATGGTGCAGTTAACCAGCGGCGTCCCATCGACGTTCTTTAACGTCCACACGTTTTGTCACTGCCAATCCCGTCGACATACATTAATGCGAATCAATTGCAAGGTCCCTAATTTGCATAATTTTCAATTTTCGCGAGTGATTTTTGGTACGTATACACGTGACATCTTCCTCTACAAGATGCCAGGCAGGGACTATGCCTTACCCAGCATGACCTCCTTCCACCCCCTGCATGACATTGTCTCAGCAATTCTCCTGTTATCAGTGACCTGGCCAGTAAAGCCATGTCATGCCACGGTACGAAATTGAGGGCCAGACAATGACAATGTGGAGGACAAACTTTACATAGCATTAGAGGAAGAAACAGTCAGAAATGATGATCAGGTAATGTAGCAAAAAAAGGTCAGGTATGGTGATGAGGTAGTGAGTGAAACAATGCTTATAATGCCTTTATTACTGCTTGAAAACTAATATACTCTCGTACTACATATAAATTCGTACCAGGTAAATAAATAAATACCGTTTATGAGTGGTGTGAAATAGTTATCCTCCCATAGAACTCGTTTTCTTTGGTGCCAGCCTGTTAGAAAGCCCAGTAAGGTAAGGAGGTACTCCTACTTGAATCGAGTATTTTAAACCTCAGGTGAGCGATTTCTCTAAGAATTTTCGATGTTTCTCACCAAAAGCGGAGGTTTGAGCCAAAAATATTTTTTTCCAAAAATGGTCGGGATTGGGGGGAGTCAGTGGTGGAAAAGTGGTCGGGATGGGGCGGGTTAAGAACAATGTGCAGTGTTAAACAATTATAACTCACAATGCAAAGAATTAAGTGCAGCACAACACTGGATGACTGTCCTTTCATCAAGAGCATTTTCACCACTGTCAAAGCCAGAGAAGGCAGTCACACGTAATGTAAGTACCCTGGCTGATGTACAGCCACTTCTAATTCCTTATTCTTTGGTTCCTTTTCACTTATTTCATGCTTTATGTCCATTATTGGTGTGAATAGAGTCTTAAAAAGGCTTAAAAATGTGCTATGCATGTCCAGTAGGGAGTTATTAAGGTGGCTTTCAAAGTTAGGCTGGGTTAGGGTCCTTAATTACCAGTCCAGGAGGCAGGGGCCCACTTTCCAGATGGGACCACTTTCCGGACATGCCTTTGGCTGTATTACATTGGATAGTGGAGAAATTACCCATATATATATATATATATATATATATATATATATATATATATATATATATATATATATATATATATATATATATATATATATATATATATTCCCTTCTCGGAAATTAGGGAACATTCATTTGTTTCGGGTCATACATTTGATCTGCATGATTTTGAGATTTTAATGACAAATAATGATAAAACTAGTCTTTGAATAGCGGAATCATTGTTTATACATGACTTAAAGCCTTCACTGAATACCTATGAGTCTTCCATTAAATTATTTACCCACTGATTCACGGATTCGATTCAGCAGTCACTTTTCCACAGACTTTCCTCTACTGATTAGTTGCTTTGAGTAGTTTGCACGGTGTGGACGTGTTTAGGTTAGATTTTTAGTAATTTTGTGAATGATTTTTTTTTTTTTAATTCTTCATTTTTTAATTTAATTTGTATATATTTTATTAGTTTTAATTAATTTGTGAATGAGGTTTTGGTGATACTTCATTTTGTAATTCATGTTACGTATTTTAGTTTGTCTGATGATGAGGTTGGATTTCCTCAAAACGTCACTGGAATAAATTGTGAACATGGCCCCAGTCCATCATCTCCTTGTTCTGGTCTTCAGTTTTATATATGCCATCAGGTTCCCTACTGGATCCTCAGTTGTTAACATTATATATATATATATATATATATATATATATATATATATATATATATATATATATATATATGGAGCCTCTGTGGTACGTAGGATAACTGTGCATTTTCATACATGGAAGATCGAGGGTTTGTGCCTCGCCAGGGCAATATACTTTGGGGGTGTTCTTCAGGCCCCGTATTACTTTGACAGGCATAAGGGGTGCTGTGGTTGAACAAGTGTAGGTAATATAAAGTATGCTAACACCCAGTCAGGTTGCACGGGTGATTACACTTCGTTCACAGACTACACACATATCCAAAGCCACTCCAACATTACAATCACACATACAATCACTTCTCACCCTACATACAATCTCTACCAGACAGCCTAAGCCACTTTTTAGAGATATATTGGCTGTATCATCCTCACTTCGGTCGGGATAGGCCGGTCCTGCGGTGGACACTCAAATGGCTGATGATGATGATTATATATACATGTATATAAATATTCTTTGACAAATACAAGAAAGCCTTGGTTTAATCACACTTGTTCTAATGCTGCCCGCAACAAGGAGAAGGCCTATAGAAGGTACTGCAGCCAACCCACCCCAGAATCACATCTTTTTTTACATATCTGTCCCGATTAATGCTAAGTCTGTTCTTCGCTTTCCTAATAATAATTTCATCCGTACTAAATGCTCTCAACTCTCCAACTCGAATTCTTCCCGCTCCTTCTGGCACCTTGCCAAAAACCTTTCTACAACTTTACCTCATCATCCTTCCCCTCTCTTTTCTACTCTGATGGTTCCGTAGCTATTTCTTTTACTGATAGAGCGGACTTTCTACTCCAATTCCAACTTAGAGGATTCCAATGCTGTTCCTCCATCACTTCTCCCTTCTGACTTCCTCATGGCTGGCATTAAAATTTCTTCAGCTGATGTATTTTTTGCCATCACAGGCCTCAATACTAACAAGACATATGGGCCTGATGGAGTCCCTCCTTTTGTCCTCATTAATTGTGCTTCTGTGCTTACACCCTGCCTAAGTAAACGCTTTTGCCTTCGTCTGTCAACTTGTACCTTTCCTTCTTGCTGGAAGTTTGCTTTCATTCAGCCAGTCCCAAAGAAGGGTGACTATTCCCAACCCTCTAACTATCGTCCAATTACTTCAAAAGTTTTCGAGTCACTTCTTAATAGTAACATTTGAAAGCATCTTTCCTATAACAACCTTCTTTCTGATCGTCAGTATGGGTTCCGTCAGGGACGCTCCAATGGCGATCTTCTCATCTATTTTCCAGACTCCTGGTCATCCTCCTTTCGGGACTTTAACAAAAGCTTTGCCATTGCACTTGACATCTCGAAGGCTTTCGATCGAGTCTGGTGTAAATCTTTAATATCCAAACTGCCCACTTACAGTTTCTATCCTTCTATCTGTGCCTTCATCTATTGCTTCCTCTCTGGTCGTTCTATAGTCGTTGTTGTAGACGGCCATCGTTCTTCTCCTAGACCTATCAATAGTTGTGTTCCTCAGGGCTCTGTCCTATCACCAACTCTCTTCCTTTTGTTCATCAATGACCGTCTAAGCTGTACATCTAACCTTACTCACTCATACGCTGATGAGTCCACCCTTCACCTTTCCATTCGGTTCCTGCATCGTCTATCTCAGCAGTTACTTCAACAAGCAACTGATAAGGCTATGGCACACCTAATGTCTGAATTGGCTCGTATCACTGACTGCAGTAAAAATAATCTTGTTGTTTTTAATGCATCTAAGACTCAGTTCTTACACCTATCAACCCGGCAAAATTTTCCACAGCTGTACCCACTAATGTTTAATAATATTCATCTTAATCCTACATCATCCTTGAACATGCTTAGGGTTTCATTCATTGGGGACTTACACTGGAAAGATCATATATCATCTCTTGTAAAATCTGCTTCCAAGAGATTGGGTGTGCTAAGCCGACTCCATTCCTTCTTTACCCCTGCACAATTGTTGACTCTATACACGGGTTTTATCCGCCCCTGTGTGGAGTACAACTTTCATGTGTGGAGAGGCTCCCCACATACAGCTCTTCTCAACAGGGTGGAGTCAAAGGCTTTTCGTCTCATCAACTCTCCTCCTCTTCCTAGCTCCCTTCAACCTCTGTCTCTTCGCCGCACTGTTGCATCTTTATCTCTTTTCTTTCACTACTTCAGTGGTCACTCCTCCTTTGAGCTGTCTGCTTCCGTCCCTCCACCTCTGTGACGGGTGCGTAGCGCCCATCTAGCAACAAACTCTCATCTTTTTTCTGTCGAACTCTCTAATGCAAGAGTTAACCGTTACTCCCATTCCTTCATTATGCAACAGGTAAACTCTGGAACTGTCTCCCTCTGTCTGTACTTCCTGCTAGCTATGATCTCCAATCTTTCAAACGTAGTGTGTCCGGGCATCTCGAAATGATCGGATCTTGATTTTGGCTCTGTGTTGTATTTTGTTTTTCTCTTGGAAGGAACAGTTATTGTGGGCCTGTGGTCTTTGGTTCCTTCTTCCTAGGATAAATACATAAATAACTTATTATATATAAAATATCTATCTATCTATCTATATATATATATATATATATATATATATATATATATATATATATATATATATATATATATATATATATTCCTAGGCTGCTTCCCCCAAGGAAAGGGAGGTACCCGAGACAGGACGACACACTCCCCATTTACTCATCCATTCAAACACATTCATTCGCATCTTAGCCCCAAAGGGAGAACGGACAGATCCTCACCGCACCACACCGCACAAGGGTCAACTGTGCAAAGCAATCAGTGACATCCGCAGCAGGGCCCGACAGCAGAGCTGGTTTACCCCTGCCACATCATAACGACCCATCCCCTTACCCGCACCTGACCTGACTAGCTGATCAGACCAAATGCGGGAGAATATCCCCTCAGGGCTGCATCATCACTTATTCATTCACAATTTCTCTCCATTTATTTCTGTCATGCACAGCCACTCTTCCTTGCTCAACAGATATCCCTCTCGCATCCAGTGCTCTCTTCACACTGTCCATGCATCCTATTCGTGGTCTTCCTCTCAGCCTTAAACCTCTTACATCAGATCTAGTTATCTTTTTCACCAATCGCTCATTATCCATTCTCTCCATATGCCCAAACCATCGCAACACCCTCTGCTCAATTCAACGACCCATCTCCCGAACAACTCCAGTTCTCCTTCGCACTTCATCATTTTGTACTCGATCCATACGCGTCACTCCACACATACTCCTCAGACACCTCATCTCCATTACATTCAAACTTTTCCTCTCTGCTACACCCATATTCCATGTTTCAGCCCCATATAACGCAGTCGGTACCACAACACCCTCATACAACCTTCTCTTTACATCCATTCTAAGCAAACGACATCTAAATACTTTTTTCAATCTTTCCAGCACCTTTCCTACTTCATTTATTCTAAACTTCACTTCTGCATCTATTCTTCCATCCACAGGAACATGTGACCCTAGATATTTAAAACACTCTACCTCCTCAAGCAACTCGCCATTCAAAGCTATATTCATCCCCCTACCATCTACCAACCTCGTACACGTCATCACTTTACTCTTGTTCTCATTTACTTTCAATTTCCTCCTTTCACACACCCTTCCAAACTCCTCTACCAACTGTCTCAATCTCTCCTCTGAACCAGCCACCAGTGCAGTATCATCTGCAATCAGCAGCTGCTTCAGATTCCACTCTCCACCATCAACATTCACCAGACTCAGACCTCCACCTAAAACTCTTGCATTCACCTCACTTACAACACCATCCATGTAAATATTAAACAACCAAGGCGACATCACACATCACTGTCGCAGCCCCACTCTCACAGGAAACCAGTCACTCACAGCATTTCCCACTCTTACACACGCTCTACTATTTACATAAAAAACTTTTCACCCCTTTTAGTAACCTACCATCAAGTCCATACAATCTTAAAACAGTCCACAAAGCCTCCCTATCAATTCTATCATACGCTTTCTCTAAATCCATGAATGCCCAAAACACATCCTTGCCTTTCGCTAAATACTTTTCACACACTTGTCTCACAGCAAACACCTGATCCACGCATCCCCTCCCTCTCCTAAAGCCACACTGCTCTTCACCAATCACTCCCTCTGAACCCTCTCTAATTCTCATAATTAACAATCTACCATAAACCTTACCTACAACACTCAACAGACTTATACCTCTGAAGCTAGTACATTCATCCTTATCACCCTTGCCTTTATACAACGGGACCACACAAGCACTTGCCCAGTCAATTGGCACCATACCTTTCACAAAGCACACATTCAACGATCGTACTAACCAGTCAACAATGGTCACTCCACCACCTTTCAGGCATTCCACAGCACACCCATCCATACCTGCAGCTTTCCTTGTTTTCATCTCCTTTACTGCCTTCTCCACTTCCTCCTTCGTGATCAAAGAATCATACAACTCTCCCAACACATTTATTCCTTGCACCCTTCCATCTGCCACAATCTCAGCCACCCTTTCCTCCTCTACATTTAACAATCTTTCAAAATACTCTGCCCATCTCTTCCTTACTGCATCCATCTCAGTTAACATCCTTCCATCCTCTGCTTTTACTCGTTCTTCCTTCCCAGACTCTCTCTTTCGCACCCTTTTCACCTCCTTCCAAAACATTTTCTTAGTCTGTTGAAAATTCTCTGTAAGCCGCCTACCCCACCTCTCATCTGCTGCCACTTTCGCATCACACACAGCCCTTCTCGCCCTATTCCTCTTTTCCTTATACCTTTCATATGACATCTCATCCATCCTCTGCAGCCACACTTCATATGCACGTCTCTTCTCAGCCACAGCCATACTTACTTCCTCGCACCACCATTCACTTCCTTTTCTTACACCACCACCCACACGTCTCACACCACACACCTCTTCTGCATGCCCCACCACAGCACTCTTAAACAACTGCCATTCCTCCTCCACACTGCCATTTTCCTGATCTTTCAGTGCGTTCCACTCATCTTTCAATTTCTCCTGATACTCTATCTTTTTCTCTCTTTTATCCAACTCACTCACTTTCAAAACCTCCCTGCCACACCTAACCCTCCTAGCTCTCACCCATCTCTTACCTACTCTTAACTTTCCCTCCACCAGGTAGTAGTCAGACATACGTCCACCCTCCCCTCTCAGAACTCTCACATCCAACAATCTTCCTATTACATTGCTAGACACAACCGCATAGTCCATCAAAGCTCTATCAACAACCGTTCCACCCTCCTGCATATATATATATATATATATCACCCAATCCTATGTTCGCCCCTGAGGGACGGAGGAGACCGGGGTTAGGCAAGTTGTTCCTGACATTTAAGATGAAAGTAAGCAGCCTCACTTATCCCTGAGTGCCATTACGTGGGCAATAAATCCTAACCAACCCCTTTGGACATAAACCAACACAGGCTTAATCTGACTGGAGGGCCTTAATTACCCACAAGATCTCCAGGCGCCATATTTTTGTTATATTGTTACCACCCAGCTAGTAAATGGATTCCTGATGTACAGGAAACCATTTGGCTTGTCACTCAATGTAGAGTCATCCATCGCCAGAAGGAAGGGGTAAGAATGAAAGAAAGAAAGACAGAAGAGGGAGTGTAAAGTCACTTGTAGGTAGAAGGAAGTGGAAAGAATGAAGGAAAGAAAGACAGAAGAGGAAGGAAGGACGTGAGGAAAGGACAGACACCCAAAGAACAGGACATTGTGTGAGTGGATGGTGAGTGCCCCACCTAACACACACACACACACACACACACACACACACACACACACACACACACACACGAATATGAGGACCCGGCAGAGAGTACAATTCAGAGTTTAAGATCATTACTACATAAAATGGAAGAGAAATCGGAAAGAATTATACTAACTGGAGATTTTAATACAAATATTAATTGGAATACTTTAGATATAATTAGCCAAGAAAGCTGTTGGGACCAAAAGCTCCTGGATCTCGTGCAAGAGTTTTTCCTAATTCGACATGTGAGGGAAACCGCCAGAAAAAGAGGACTCGATGTACCTTCAATGCTAGATATAATATTTACTAGGCAAGAAAGTAATATTGACAGATTAATATATCACCCTCCACTCGGCAAAAGCGATCATGAAGTACTAAATTACAACTTCAGGATAGCATATGACATAGTTAACAGCAATGAAAGTTACAAAAAGAGCCTAAACTATAAAAAGGGAAATTATCAAGACCTAAAGAAGTATTTCTTAGAAGATGATTGGGAAAATGAGCTTAGAGGACAAGATTTAAATGCTGTATATAAAAAATTCTGTGAATTTTATGAAATAGGAATCCAGAAGTACATCCAACAGCACAAAGAAGCAGATAAGAAAATACAGAAATGGTTCAATACAGAATGTAAAAAATCAAAAGAAAGAAGAGATTTGTTGTGGAATAGATACAGGAGACACAATAATGAAAGGACGTATAATAATTACAAACAGGCAAGAAACGATTTTACAAGAATAAAGAGGGAAGCCCAAAAACAGTTTGAGGAGGATATAATAAATAAAAGTAGTGATCAACCAAAGCTGTTTTACAGCTACATCAGAAGCAAAACCAAAGTAAAAGATATAATACAATCCATTACGGACGAGGGAATCACTTATACACAATAGAAAGATATTTGTGAAGCACTAAATAAGAATTTCCAATTAGTTTTACAGAAGAAAAAAATGTTGAGAGGGACTATGTGGAACATGCATGTCCACACATACTACCAGATATACAAATAGCAGAAAAAGTAATACAGGAGGAGTTAAGTAAATTAGACAGAGGAAAAGCAAGTGGTCCTGATGAAATTTCATGTTGGGTACTACGAGAATGTGCAAAGGAGTTAAGTAAGCCATTATTTTTAATTTTCAAGAAATCCTTGAGTCAAGGTAAACTACCTGATATTTGGAAGAAAGCAAATATTGTCCCCTTATTCAAGAAACGGAATAGACAATTTCCACTCAACTACCGACCAGAATCACTGACCAGTGTTGTAAGCAAGGTATTAGAAAAGCTTATAAGAAAAGCTTGGGTAAATCATCTAGAAGAACACAGTATGATAACAGAAAGACAGTTTGATTTCAGAAAAGGAAAATCATGTGTTACTAATCTGTTGAGCTACTATGACAGAGTAACAGACACAATACAGGAAAGAGAAGGATGGGTGGACAGTATCTATTTAGATTTCAAGAAAGCATTTAACACAGTACCACACCAAAGACTTTTATGGAAACTGTACCATCAAGGAGGAATTCGAGGCAAACTGTTTTGTTGGATGCAAGATTTTCTCATAAAAAGAGAAATGAGAACAGTACTAAGAGGAAACTACTCATCATGGAAAGAAGTGACTAGTGGAGTACCACAGGGTTCAGTGCTGGCACCAATCATGTTTTTAGTGTATATAAATGATATAAACAGTAACACTGGAAATGAGAGCTATCTGAATATGTTTGCAGATGATGCAAAAATACAAAGGAGAATTACTAGCACAGATTCTTGTAGGGAGCTCCAAGAAGAATTAAATAGACTTCATGAATGGAGTAGTACATGGCAAATGGAATTCAATGTGGACAAGTGTCATATAATCAAGTTTGGTAAAAGTGGAAAAAGACCTGATTGGGATTATAAGTTAGGAAGTAAACCCCTATACACATCAGAAAGAGAGAAGGACCTAGGTGTGATTATCAATAACAGACTATCTCCGGCTGACCACATCAGTGAGAAGGTACGGAACATGTATACACTGCTTGCAAATATGAAAATAGCATTCACATACATGAATGAAGACATGCTAAGAAGGATAATAACATCATTCATTAGACCAACCCTGGAATATGCATCAGTAGTCTGGAGTCCTCATCTCAAAAAACACATAGACAAGATTGAAAAAGTTCAAAGGGCCGCTACAAGATAGATACCAAGCTTAAGGGACCTAAGCTACGAAGAAAGAATAAATAAACTGAATCTACCAACACTACAGGAGAGAAGGAAAAGAGGTGACATGATAATGCTGTATAAATGGATATCAGGAAAGGAGAAAATAGACATAAATGATTACTTAACATATGGAGAAGCATCAGCAAGAGGACACTGCAAAAAATTGCATAAGAAGAGAGGTGATGAAGATGTAATGAAATTCAGTTTCCCAAACAGAGCAATTGATCAATGGAATGCACTACCGAATGAAATAGTGTGTGCCAAAACAATTCACAAATTTAAGGATATGTACGATAAATATGGTTTAAGACAGGGGACAGTATGAGCTTGATTCATTCCTGTAAAGATACAATTAGGTAAGAACACACACACACACACACACACACACACACACACATAAACACACACACAGACACACAGATAACTGTTGAGCTAGGACACTAATCCTCCTCAAAGTAGGCCCCATCTCACTTGACAAACGTAGCCCACCGTTCTTTCCTCTGCCTGAAACATTTTCAAAGTTTGTTTTTGGTATCTCTTGCAGGTGATTCGTTGCACAC